>NW_028261384.1:6336652-6419152 GCF_051295495.1 Thamnophis sirtalis
CTGGGTCCTCATTTCACCCACCTCGGAAGGATGGAAGGCTGAGTCAACCTTGAGCCGGTGAGATTTGAACAGCCGAACTGCAGAACTAGCAGTCAGCTGAAGTGGCCTGCAGTACTGCACTCTAACCACTGCGCCACCTCGGCTCTAAAAGTCACCGTCTCCTGGTGATTGGCCCAAAGTCCTCCAACTGATTTTCATGCCTAAGGCGGGACTAGAACTCACCATCTCCTGGTGATTGGCCCAAAGTCCTCTAACTGACTTTCATGCCTAAGGCGGGACTAGAACTCACCATCTCCTGGTGATTGGCCCAAAGTCCTCTAACTGACTTTCATGCCTAAGGCGGGACTAGAACTCACCATGTCCTAGTGATTGGCTCAGTTACCCAGCCTGTTTTCATGCCCAAGGCGGGACTAGAGCTCACCATCTCTTGGTGATTGGCCCCAAGTTCACCCTATCGACTTTCATGCCTAAGGCAGGACTAGAACTCACCATCTCCTGGTGATTGGCCCAAAGTCACCCAGCTGGCTTTCATGCCTAAGACGGGACTAGAATTCACCGTCTCCTGGTGATTGGCCCAAAGGCCTCCAACTGGCTTTTAGGTTTGAGATGTCATAAATATATCCTAGTTGCCAAGTGCCCAAATTTGGATTAGGTGATCTTGGAGATTTTATGACAGTCATAAGTATGAGGACTGGTTGTAAGTCCTTCTTTCAGCACAACTGTGACTTTGAACAGTGGCTAAAATGATTTTTGTAAGTTGAGGACCACTTGTATATTTGCCCCTACCTCTGGTGGAACAAGGAAGACATTTTCTGGGAATGCTGGAGGCAGGATGCTATTTTTTTTTTTTAATGCTAAATCCAAATTTTGATTAGAATCTCAAAATAGCTTTCAAGTCCATTTGGGCTCCCGATTCACCCGTATCATTTTCTCAGTGCGTTAGAAAATTGATCCCCAATGGTTTGTTCCAGGATGTTTTTTAACATCTCACTCTTAATTCCCGGATTCCAAAAAAATGACTTCCCATCCAAGACCTGACCCAGGCTGACCCTACTTAGCTTCAGGGATTATCCAAGATCAGCTAGTTGGTGCCACTTGGGCAAATTATGCCCTCCAATTAACTTCTTTTCTGTTTTTTTGGCAGGACAGTGATTATTCCCGGAAGCCTTAACAGGGCAAGTGCGCTAATTCAAGAGCAGGACACAGACCTCATGACGATACAACCATGGGTGAGTCTTTTTTTTTTTTTTTACTTATTTACTTATTTGATATATACTCATATATCAAAGGTTGCCTTTCCGTGACCCGTCAAAACCGCGTTCCACAAAAGCGCGGTCGACGAAATCGCGTATGTGACGTCATCACAGCGCGACGAAAAAGATCAAAAAATTGAAATAAAAATTAAATTACAGCAAGCCGATTCACATAAAGGTAAGGGTTAGGTTAAGGGTTAGGGTTAGGGTTAGGGTTAGAGCATTAGCGTTACGTTTAGCGTTAGGTTAAGGGTTAGCGTTAGGTTTTTCGTTAGGTTAAGGGTTAGGTTTAGGGTTAGGTTAAGGGTTAGGGTTAGGGTTAGGTTTAGGGTTAGGTTTGGGGGGGTTAGGGTAAGGTTTTCGCTTTATTTTTACATTTTTCGATCTTTTTCGTCGCGCTGTGATGATGTCACATACGCGCTTTTGTCGACCGCGATTTTGTCGTCCACGGTTTTGTGGTGGAACCTGCCTTTCAATTCCCACGGAATTGATGAAGTATGTACAAGAGAAGAAATTAACAAATTCCAACCAACCAAAATTGTCACCAAGTGTTACATACTCTTAATGCCTTTGTAGGAATTCAATTGTGTGGCTGCGTCTGGAACAAGGGTGTTCCAAGATCCCTTCCAGCTCTAGGAGTCTCTATATATGATTAATAAATATGTAAATGACTGCGAAATAGACAAGATTAATAGAGTTGGAAGGGACCTTGGAGGTCATCTAGTCCAACCCCCCCCCCAAAAGCAGGAGACATTACAACAGTGATGGCTAACTTTTTTCTTGTTGTGCACCAAAAGTGCCCGCATGCATGCCCACATCCATAATGCAATGTGTGTGCGACACACTCCAGCACATGTACATGTAACACCCCCCCACATGTGGACCATGTATGTACATGTGCCCCCTTGCGTGCGCATGCAACACCTCCCCCCCATGTTCCCCCACGCATGCGCTCTGCCTTGCTGCTGCTTCGGTTGCCATTGTAACGGGGAGGGGGGACATGGTATTTGGGAGGGGAATCATGATGTGCTGGAGGAAGATTCTAGACGCTGACCTGCCCATCTTACTGCGCATGTGGAGGAAGGGAGTTTCCCGCCAAGGTTAACTGTCCGGCATTCCATCCTGGTGATGTCTTTTGAAGATATCTTCCACCTGACAGTTGGGTGCATTATAATTGGACTATGGACTGGGGTGCCAAGGGGAGGGGATTGAATTATACATGATATTCTCTGCTTTCGCGCCTAATTAACCAGATTCAGCTTAGCTTTGCTACTGTTCGTTTATAATTAGTAAAAGTACACTTGATTTCAAACAAATGGAGTTGAGTGGTTTCTTTCCTGATTATTAAATGAAGTCGCACCTGACACGCTCTTTATAGGCCCAAAAGGGGATGTGCGTGAGCCCCCAAAATGCAATGCAAGTCCCATCTGGTGCACGTGCCACTCCCCCATGTATCCACACATGCATCTGTCTATGCGCCCCCACCAGCATGCACGCCGGAGACCCAAAGACTATCTGGCCAGCGGGAGGCACGCAGCGGAGCTGAGCTAGTGTGTCAGCTGGCGTGCTTGCAGAGAGGGCTCCCTGCCCCATTTCTGACAGAGGGCAGTCCAGTTTCTTCTTGGAAGCCTCCAGGGATGAAGCTCCTGCAGCATCCGAAAGCAAATTTTTCATTATCGCCCAGCTAATTCCTTTCACTGAATCTCTCTTTCGCCTTAAAAGTTAACCCAGGCGTAAAAGTTTTTTTTTATAGTTTTCTTTTTTTTAACCTGAACCAATGTTTTTGCCTCTATGAAAACCGGGCAATTGTGTTTCTGATTTTTCTTCTTCCCTTTTTGCAAAGCTTCTTGTTTCCCCTTTAAAAAAAAAGAAGAACCCTCCCACCTGAATATTTAAATTCAGAGATATTTATGTGAGGAGCAGCTGACTTCTCAAGAAGAGAATAAAAAGGGAAGCTGAAGGATTAAAAATAAGCAGGGGGAAAATTCTGCTTAGTAAATTAGGGATGACACAGAGGAAAGTATGTATTTATTTATGTTGTAATTGTGGCTTTCTAGGAAATCTGCCCCCACAGACCCAGTGATTTTTAGAATTAAGAGCTGATCCAGAGCCATCGCCCCAGCTCTTCTCCACCGCGCATGAGCGTGCCTCCCCCTGGCCAGCTGATTTTTGGATCTCTGTTGCGCATGTGCAAGGGACAGGGCACATGCGGGAGACTCATGTTCCTGTTCAGGGTGCAATGCTTTTTCAAGAGATGCTTGCACCTGCGTGGGGGGAGAAGGGAGGGGGTGCAGCGCACACACACCCCTCCCCAACGGCCCATTTTTTTGTCCCAGGAGGCTGCAAGGAGGCCTGGTAGGGACGTAGGGTGTGTGTGTCGTGTGTGCATGCATGGGGGGAGTGGGGGGGGGTATAATGTGCACATTGCATTGTGTTGTGAACACTGTCGTGTGAGTGCCCAGGCATGCTTTCAGCATGTGCACGCGCTGTCGGCACAAGATGACAAAAAGGTTAGCCATCACTGCGATAGAACATTGATGTAACATTTACTTGGTGGCTAATTTATCTATATTTCCTTCCTCCTCTGCCTCTGGTTTAGTATCAAAATAACAGAGTGGGAAGGGACCTTGGAGATCTTCTAGTCTAACCTCTTGCTCAAGCAGGAAACCCTACACCGTTTCAGACAAATGGCTATCCAACCTGTTCTTACAGACTTCCAGTGTTGGGGGCATTCACAACTTTTGTAGGCAACTTCTGTTCCACTGATTAATTGTTTTCCCTGTCAGGAAATTTCTCCTTATTTCTAGGTTTCTTCTCCCCTTGATTAGTTTCCACCCATTGCTTCTTTTTCCACCTTCCTCTGCTTTGGAGAATAGGTTGCTCCCATCTCTTCATCACTTCCTTTCATATTTACTGTTGTGAACACGGACTGGTCCATAATATTCCTGGTGCTTATTCCAAAAACGTGGCTTTCAACTCAACGTTTATCATCCTTTTGGAGAAACCTTACTCAGAACTCTCGTTTTTTCCCCCCGCATAAGCTGCAGATGTTCTCCAAGGAAGAATGGAGGAGAAATATTTTTAGCCTTGTTTATTCTAAAATGCATTTTTGAAAAAAAAAGCTTTCAAACACCTCCACCCCCCCCCATCCCTGGATCATCACCCCACAGTTACAAGATCCTGCTTTTATGAAGTGTGGACTTCAACTCCCAGAATTCCACAATCCTGGAAGTTGAAGGCTACACCTCTTAAAAGTTGTCAAGTTTGAAAACCACTGTGATGGAAACAGGATTCCCATCCTCCTTCTCTGGAATCTTCTAAGGAGGATCCCTAGAGTTGCAATCAACTGTGGTTGGAAAAATACTATCTGTGGCAGAAATCCTCAACCTTTAGGACCTCAGAGACTACTAAATTCATAATTTTAAATCCCACGGACCGCTAATAGGATCTGCCTAATGACCGGCTGGATGGGTGTGGCTAGGTGGTCATGTGACTGGGTGGGCGTGGACAACTCGATATCATTCACGTTGAGGGGCACCCCGCCAGCTTCTACTCCCCACTCCTCGCTTGCCTGCCCGGCTCCTTAGGGCCCCAACAGGAAGCAGTTGCTGGAGCTAAGCAGCCCCCAGGAGAAAGAGTTGGCAAAACAGCTCAGTTCAAATTGGATCTGACCGAGAAGGAGGCTCAGCAGATGCACCTCACTGAGGACTAGGAGCATGGGCTTTCCAAGCAGAGGGAAGACCTGCGGGAGTGCAAGGCCAGGTGCCAACGCCTGCAGGCTCAGCGTGCTGAGATGGTCAGCCAGTTCCAGGCCATGATGCAGTCCCACTGGAACGAGGCCCTCCGGCTCTTCGCCACCAGCGGCTTTTCCCTCCAGCCTTCGCTCAAAGCCCCCCAGCAGGAGGCCGAAGCAGACCCCAAGTCAGAATTACTACCCCCCCCCTCTGACCCACACAAAAAGCCCCCGAAGGGGGAGACTCTCCAGCATTCATTGCATGTATCTGGTCCAGGGACCCTAGTTTGAGGAGCCCTGATTTAGTGCAATATAAAAAATACAAATAGTTTTTCTGCGGATCACCAAAATTTTCTTGTGGATCACCAGTTGATGACCACTGCTTTAATAAACAAGACTACATGATGGATCCCTTTCCAAGACGTCATTTGTTGATCCAAGTTGCAGCTCACCTGAGCGCCTAAACTTTTTTTTTTTTGCAGAAAAAAAGATTTGTTCCATTTGCAGCCGTGCAAGATTGCTGATTATTTTGGTTTGCAGAATTCAAGGAGAAAGGATTTCCCAAAACGCAAAAGCTTTGAGAAATCAAGCGAACTAAATGATTCCTCCCTCCCTCTCTGTCTTTAGCCCTCCAGAGGAGAGTTGAGGAAGAACAGTGTAGATATTTGCTGATTTAAAGCTGATATTATTTCAGTTCTCTGGATTTCAGCCCACTCCACATTTTTCGAGATGCACATCATACGTTTTTCCTCTCTGGAAATGTGCTCTGCAAAACCTTTGTAAAACACAGATTTCCAGCCAGGCCTACCGCTGCAGCGGTGTTATATGGTAATGGCGTCACGCACACGTACCTTTAAAAATAATTTGGCATCTGCTTTTTTAAAAAAAGAATCTATAGCAATAGCAATAGCAGTTAGACTTATATACCGCTTCATAGGCCTTTCAGCCCTCTCTAAGCGGTTTACAGAGTCAGCATATTGCCCCCAACAACAATCTGGGTCCTCATTTCACCCACCTCGGAAGGATGGAAGGCTGAGTCAACCCTGAGCCGGTGAGATTTGAACAGCTGAACTACAGAACTGCAGTCAGCTGAAGTAGCCTGCAGTGCTGCACTCTAACCACTGCGCCACCTCGGCTCATACTACATCTACATATGCAAAGCTACATAGGTGGCAGATTTTTTCCGATAATCACATGAAGCATTAGTACCGCTTTACAAAGGCCACACCTGGAATACGGCATCCGGTTTTGGTCACCACATTGCAAACGATGTTGAGACTTTGGGAAAAAACATGCAGAGAAGAGCAATTAGGTTGATTAAAGGGCCTGGAGACAAACCCATGAAGAACCGTTGCGGGAATTGCGTGTGGCTAGTTTGGAGAGAAGAAGGACTGGGGGGTGACAGGATAGCAATTGTACAATATCTATGGGGTTGCCCCAAAGAAGAGCGGAAGCTATTTCCCAAAGCATCAGAAGGCTGGACAAGAAACAATGGATGGAAACAAATCAAGGAGAGAAGCAAGTTGGAATTAAGGAGGAACTTGCTGACAAGTGAGGGCAATTAACCGGTGGAACTGCTTGCGTGGTACTTACATACTTGGATGGCCACTTGTCTGAAATGGTATAGGGCAGTTATGGCTAACTTTTTGTCCTTGCGTGGCAAAATCATGTGCATGCGCAACTACGCAAATGCTGGCTGGGGAATTCTGGGAGTTGAAGTCCGGACATCTTCAAGTCGCCAAGGTTGAGAAACACTGGCATAGAGTCTAAATTTTAACCCAGTGATGGCGAATCTTTTCGTCACCGAAAAAGGGAGCACTTCCTGTGGTCGCGTGGGCCTCTTTGGGCTGCGACCAAGAAGAGTACCTGCCCACGGGGCAAGCGCGTGCCGGAAAATGTACTTCCGGTTACTGCCGGGAAATCTTCCGGTTACTCCTGCGCATGCGCACACACCGATCAGCTTGCCAACGCACATGCTCACACCGGAAAACGGAAGATCAGCTCTTCCGGTTTCTGGCACTGACATATGCCCGAAGGCCAGCTGGTCATTGCGTGTGCATGTGCGCCAGAAACCCAGAAGAGGAACGGGTGATGCCGTGTGTGCCAGGAGACATGTCTCCTTGTGCCACTTCGGGCACGCGTGCCATAGGTTCGCCATCACGGGCCTAGGGGTCTGTAGGGCTGCGGGGTCTGGGCAGGATATAGATATTAAAAGCCCAACGGTAGAAACTGAGGAGAGAGTAATTAGTAGCTCTGCCTGAGGCCCAAAGCCAACAGGTGAGCCTTTGGCTAGGCCCGTGATGATGAACCTATGCGTGCCCGAAGTGGCACACGGAGCCATGTCGCCTGGCACACGCAACATCATTCGTTCCTCTTCTTTCTGGTCTCTGGCGCGCATGGGAATGTGGTGATCAGCTGGTCTTTGTGGGTGCATCAGTGCTGCAAACCGGAAGAGCTGGTCTTCCGTTTTCCAGCGGGAGCATGCGCGCCGGCCAGCTGATCAGCGTGTGCGCATGCGCGGCAGTAACCCAGAAGACTTGCTGGCAGTAACCAGAAGTACATTTTCCAGCGCCTGCATGCCCCCCGGGCAACTATTCTTCTTGGTCGTGGCCAGGGGTGGGTTTCAACCGGTTTGCGGCGGTCCCTGCGATCCGGTTGGTCGCCGAACCCGGAAGTAAGTAACTTCTGGGAACGGCGAAGGCCCGCACCCACGCGCGCCCGCACCCGCTCCTTACCCGGTTTTGATGAATTCTGCGCTTCCACGCATGCGCAGGACGCATACAACGCCTGCGCGATCCTCCAGGAGCAGCTGGAGCATCGCACAGATGCTAGTACGCATGCGTGCGGTGCATGCGTGCGCCGCACACGTGCGCGAGGACGCCGCCGGCCTCGTTCCAACCGAACCGGTTGGAACAGGGCAAGAAACCCACCCCTGGTCGTGGCCCAGACGAGTGCATGTGCCCACACAAAGTGCTCCCTTTTCGGCACTCGGTGTCGAAAAGGTTCGCCATCACTGAGCTAGGCCCTGTCCCTCCGTCCTATTTATTTACCTCAGCAACTTCGCATGGACTTCAGCTCCCAGAATTCCACAGGTAACCTGTGTGGACTTCAACTCCCAAAATGCCCCACTAGCCTGCTTCCAGAATTCTGGAACTGAAAACTACATATTTTGAAATAGCTACTCTTAAAAGGGTAGAGTTTCTGAAGAAACCTGTTGCAGTTTGATTTTGAGTGCTTGGGTAAAGAAAGATAAAGAAGAGGAAAACCTATTATATTTCAGCTGATGCCTTTGTATGTATTCATGTATCTGATGCCCTCAATTTTCCTATTCTGTCTTAAATGGCTGGGTAATTCTGGTAACTGAAAGAATCCTAAGTGGCAATTCATACTGATGGAATTTTTGCTTTTTTTATTTTTATTTTCAGTGGTTCAAGCTTTTTTAAGTAATGGGGCGCTAATCATTTTTTATCATGGTTTATAAACTTTACTGTATTTCATTCAAATCTGCATTGAAGGAATGCAATATAACATGTTTACATTACCATAAAAATGGTCTTTTATGAAGCCTACAAATGTAATTCTACTTTGTTATACTTTGCGATGTACTTTCTTTTTTCATTTTTAACATTTTTTTCCTCCTTTTTTTGTTCTTTAATTTTATTGATTAAGATTGAGTAGGTAGGTTGGTAGGTAGAGGAATAGAGAGAGAGAGAAATATATATATAGAAAGAAAAATACAGTCGATAGGTAAGGAGAGAGAGAGTAGGTAAATAGGTACATAAGTAGATACAGGGAGAGAGAGAAATACAGTAGGTAGGTAGGTAGGTAGTTGTTTCCAGGTGTATTTATCCATGTGCTGGAGAAGGAAATAGCTGACAATCTGCAGCACCTAAGACTTTGTTTCTGCTGGCACAGCTCTTGATCAATGTAATTCTTAACAATCGGTTAAAGAGCTTTCCGAATGGAAAAAAAAAATTGGCATTCTGCAAACCTCCCAAAAATGGCTGGTTTTTCACGAAAACGGGCCTGTTCTTTTTTAAAAAGGCATGAATAGCCTTGGGGGAGGGGGGGCTTGCAGTGTGCTCCTGTGGGATGGGGGAGGCAAAAACGAGCAAAAAACAGCCTGTTTTTTCGTGAAAATGGGCCTGCTTTTTGTAAAAAGAAATTGCATGCATAGCCTTATGGAGGCTTATAGAGTGCTCCTGGAGCTGGGGGAGGGGCAAAATTGAGCAAAAAATGCCCCCTTTTTTGCTCATTTCTGCCCTCCCCAGCCCCTAGGAGCTCTCTGAAAGCCTCCATAAGGCTATGCACGGCCATTTTTGTGAAGGGGGCGGGGCTTTGGGAGGCAAAAAATGCTGTATTCAGTGTATAAGACGCACCCAGATTTTCAGTCTCTTTTTTATAAAAGGTTCGTCTTATAGTCCGAAAAATACAGTAACTCATAAAATTATGGAGAAAAATATTAGCTCCCTGTGATCTTACGTATTCTGGGTTTGTGAGTGCATAAGGACACTTCTCGGAAATGGATAGGAATATATTCAAAGTCCTCGATTTACAGCCACAATTTGGACCAGAATTTCTATTGCTAAGCAAGGTAGTTGTAAAGTATGTTGTGCCCGATTTTATGACCCATTTTTTTGCCATAGTTATTAAACACCACAGTTATTAAGTGAATCAGGGATACATTCATGTGCTGTGTAGCGTAACAGTGTTTAGTAGGTTTATTTCCTTAGCAATTCCCTTCACTAAAACCCTAGTTAAGTCCAGCCAAAAACAGGACAATGCTAGGCCACACAGCAATGGCGGACAACCACAAGGCCCTTGAGAGTTTCCCAAACAAGATTAAACCCGCCAGCCTAAATTAAATCCACAATATAGATAGTCCTTGACTTACAACAGTTCATTTAGTGACCATTCAAAGCAGGGGTGGGCTTCAAAAAATTCAGCAGTGGGTTCTGTGCCTAGTTGCTGAGGGGGCATGGCCTGCTTGGTCTTCTGCACCACGGCGGGAGGGGGAGGCACATTTTCACTCTCCCCAGGCTCCGGAGGCTTTCCTTGAGTCTCCGGGAGGGTGAAAACTGTCTCCCCTGGGTTCTGGAGGAACGTCCGGGGTCCCTGAGCCTCTGCGCAGGCCCTGCACTTACCTCGCATCCAAATTGGGCCGTGTGGAGACTCCGGGAAAGGGAGGGGTGAACGGGGCGGGGCCAGCCAGTATTGGGATTTGGAGGTTCTCCGAACCGGCCATAACATTAGCTACGGATTCTCCCGAACCTGGGCAAACCTGTAGCAGCCCACACATGGTTCAAAAAAAGTAGGTAGATAGAGGGAGAGGGAAAGAAAGAGAGAGAATACTGTAGGTAGGCAGGGAGAGAGAGTCTGTGTGTGGGTAGGTAGGGAGAGGGATAGAGAGAGAAATAGAGAGAGAGAGAAATACAGTAAGTAGGTAGGGAGAGAGTGTGTGTGTGTTTGTAGGTAGGTAGATGGATAGAGAGAAATACAGTACATAGGTAGGGAGAGAAAGAGTAGGTAGGTTGGTAGGTAGAGGGATAGAGAGAGAGAAATATATGTGTGTGTGTGTGTGTGTGTGTGTCTGTGTGTAAATACAGTCGATAGGTAGGGAGAGAGAGTAGGTAAGTAGGTACATAAGTAGATAGAGGGAGAGAGAGAGAGAAATACAGTAGGTAGATAGGTAGATGCTTCCAGGTGTATTTATCCATGTGCTGGAGAAGGAAATAGTTGACAATCTGCAGCACCTAAGACTTTGTTTCTGCTGGCACAGCGCTTGATCAGTGTAATTCTTAACAATCGGTTAAAGAGCTTTCCGAATGAAAAAAATATTGGCACTCTGCAAACCTCCCAAAAATGGCTGTTTTCGTGAAAAAAAACGGGCCTATTCTTTTTTAAAAAGGCATGAATAGCAAACCTGGGCAAGCCTCCAGCCGCCCACACCTGGTTCAAACTTAGAACGGCAGTGAAGAAGGTGACTTAATGACCATTTTTCACAGTTACAGCCCTTTATAGCATGATCATCTGTTCCAAATTCAGATGCTTGGCCACCGGTTCATATTTATAATGGTCGCCTGTGATCTCCTTTTGCGACTTTCTGACAAGCAAAGTCAATGGGGGAAGCAAGATTCGCTTAGCAACTGCGATCCTAACTTAACAACGGAAGCGATTCACTTCACAACTGCTAAGAAAGGTGGCAAATTGGGGCAAAACTCACTTGACAAATGTCTCGCTGAAGAACACAAAAAAAATGTTCAATTGTGGTCATAAGTTGAGGACTGAAGGGCACATGAGGTAAGAAAAGTCCAGAGTTCGCAAGGCACAACCCGAAGCACTTTTGAGCCCCAAATTTTTATTGTCAAGCAAGAGCATAGTTGTGAGTTTTGCCCCATTTTGCGACCTACCTTCCTTGCCGCGGTTGTTAAGTGAATCGTTGCAGTCTTTAGGTTAGTAATCCGGTTGTTAAGTGAATCTGGTTTTCCTATTGACTTTGCTTGCCAGAAGGTCGCAAAAGGGGATCACATGACCCCAGGACACTGCAACCGTCATAAATATGAACCAGTTGCCAAGCGTCTGAATATAGGTCACGTGACTGTGGGGAATATTACAAACATCTTAAGGGAGAAAAATGGCCATAAGTTACTTTTTCCAGTGCTTTTTTTTTTCCCCAAGAGGCAACTGGACTTTCTGGTTTTTCTTTGAAGGCGTTTCGCTTCTCATCCAAGAAGCTTCTTCAACTCTGAGCTGGATGTTGGGGAACGGAAGGATTTATATTCCTTGCAGAAGAAGCTTCCTGGATGATAAGCGGGGGGAAAAAAACCCAGAAAGTCTTGGGGAAAAAAAGATAACTATGACAATTTGGATGACTGAGAATCTCCAGACACATTTTTTTCCAGTTTTGTTGTAACTCCAAATGGGCACTAAATGAATAGTTGTAAGTAGAGGACTAGATATATTTTCTTTGGGGACGGGACGGGATGGAAAAGTAAGTAAACCCCCCCTCCCCCCCAAAATTTCAGTGTTTGGGTAGCTGAAGTCCTGACTGAATACATTTACTTTTTTGTACAACTTTATTCATTCTGTTGCAACTTCATTCCAAACTACAGGGTGGGTATCACTTCCTTAGGGAAGAAATATTGATGGCTTTCCAGTAATACTAGAAACAAAATGCTGTCCAAATTTTAGGGAGGATATTGTTTTATCTCTCCATGCCTTTGTGTCTTTGTTCCTGATCTTAATTCTCCCTGTAGCTAAACCCACTGATACCTCTCTGAGATCTTGGCTAAGGCTGCAATGCAGGTGGTCCTCGAGTTGCGACCACAATCGAGCCCCTAATTCCTCTTGCTAAGCGAGACAGTGTTTAAGGGAGCTTTGCCCCCGTTTGGCAAACTTTCTTGCACACCGTTGTTGAATCACTACGGCTTTTTAGGTTAGTAATGTGGTTGTTAAGTGAATCGGTCTTCCATCATTCTCAGAAGGTCACAAAAGAAGGGGGGCACTGCAACGGTTGTAAATGCGAGTCTGTTGCCAAGCGTTTGAATTAGTCGTAAGTGTGAAAAATGGCCCGAAGTCATCTTTTTTCCAGTGCTGTTGTAACTTTGAATGGTCCCTGTGAACTGTTGTAAGCCGAGGACTATCTGTGTATCTTTGCAGTAGAACAGTGAGGGCTAACCTTTTTGTCGTCACCTGCCGAAAGCGAGCGCGGACTCCCGCACCCATAATGCAATGCACACATGACGCACATCCCGGTGCCCTGCCTCCCGCGTGCATGTTAGATCCCCCCGCGCACCCCTCGCTCCTCCCTGCAGCGTCCTGGGACCAAAAATAGGCCACAGAGGAGCCCGCCACTCCCCCCCCCCGTGCGCTCCTCCCTGCCCCCAGCGTATGCACCTGCGATCCCCATGCCCCCTCCCCGAGCATATGCAGCGGAGACTTGAAAATCAGCTGGCCAGCACATGTACAGTGGAGTTGTGCTGGGGCGATGGCTCCCGTTCCCGCAGAACGGGAAGTTTCAGAGGCCTAACCTAATTCTTTTGTTTTGTTTTTCTGTTTGCAGATGAGGAAGAAGTTCTTAATTCGATTATGAAGGATCTCGCCGCCCTGGGCAAATGTGGTGGTTTTTTAGACAGCAACCGGAATAAGAATCATTCAAACAAGCAGGTTAGCACTGGACTTCCAAGCTCTCTTCTACCGTTCTCACTGTTCCTACCTAACGAAAAAGGGATTAGAACAGTGTTTTCCGACCTTGGTGGTTTAAAGGTGGCTGTCTATGTCATTTCACAGAATTCTCCGGCCAACTTTGCTGCCAAGGTTGAGGAACAATGGGTTGGGAGATGATAGCATGGGGCTTGCAGCCGGAAAAGCAGAATTATTTATTTCATTTATGAATTAAATTTATATACTGCCCATCTCCCTATCAAAAGCAACTCTGGGTGGATTATGAAATGGACAGGTTGTTGGTTGTATATGAATTTTGATCAACTTTGTCCACTTTAAGAGGGATAGACTTCAGTTTTGGTCAACATTGGACACTTTAAGAGGGGTGGGCTTTAGTTTTGAATCAGAATAGAGCTGGAAGGGACCTTCGAGGTCTTCTAGTCCAGCCCCCTGCTCAAGCAGGAAACTTAATACCATTTCAGACAAATGGTTGTCCAGTTTCTTCTTAAAAACATCCAGTGATGGAGCACCCACCACTTCTGGAGACAATTCATTCTGCTAGTTAGTTATACACACTGTTAGGAAGTTTATTCCCAGTCGTTTCTCTCCTTGATTCATTCCCATCCATTATTTCTGGTCTGGCCTTCTGGTGCTTTGGAAAATAAATTAACCCCCTCTTCTTTGATAAATTTTGATCAACCTCAGCCACTTTTAAGATAGGTGGACTTCAGTTTTGGTGATCAATTTTGGTGAATGGGGCTGCCCTTGAAGAGCATTCGGCGACTCCAGCTAGTCCAGAATGCGGCCGCGCGAGCGATTGTGGGTGCACCTCGGTTCACCCACGTAACACCTATCCTCCGCGAGCTGCACTGGCTACCTGTTTATCTCCGGGTGCGCTTCAAGGTGCTACTTACCACCCATAAAGCCCTTCATGGTAGTGGGCCTGGGTACTTGAGAGACCGCCTACTGCCAATTACCTCCACTAGACCGATTCGATCGCATCGATTAGGCCTCCTCCGAATTTCATCTTCTAGCCAGTGCAAACTGGCAACTACCAGGAGGAGAGCCTTCTCGGTGGCTGCTCCGTCCCTTTGGAATGAACTCCCCGTGGAGATTCGGACCCTCACCACCCTCCAGTCCTTCCGCGCCGCTGTAAAGATCTGGCTGTCCCGGCTGGCCTGGGGTTAAGATTGTAGCCCCACTCGAATTGTGCGATTGTTGTGTTTTCTTTTTTAACATGCTGTATTGTCTATTGTTTGTCTTTTTCCCCCTCCCTTTTTGAATTGTGAGCCGCCCTGAGTCCCCTTAGGGAAACGGGCGGCATACAAATAAAGGCAAAAGTAAAAAGTAAAAAGTGAATGTTACAAATTTTAAGACGGGTGGATTTCAACTCCCAGAATTATGGGAGTTGAATTCTACCCATCTTAAAATAACCAAGGTTGACCAACGCTTTTGTGGATATTAGAAATGGTGACCCTCTATTTAAAAAGTGACAAGAAGCAAAAAGCGACTCACTTTTTAATTTTTGGATTCTCTCCTCCCCTCCCTCCCGATTTTTCCATTTCTGTTATTTTGTGTTTCATCTTCCTTTGAAATAGAATAAAGTTGGTTAAAAAAAGAAGCAGAGGAACATAGCGTCAATTTTGACGTTAGCTGTCCAGAAAAGAACCCCTTGCTGACATGTGCGAAAAGAAAGTGGATCATCGCATTGATTTTGAGAAAACTGCTTTAATTTGATCCAAACCAATTATCCAATCTGGAAAATCAATTTGGTTTGGGGATTAAACGCAGTTGGTTTTAATTTGCATTTCTGGGTGCTCTTGAGTTTATAAAATCCTGCTGTTAACCCCTGTGGCCGGCGAGGACCAAGGCGCATTAAGAAACACCACTGAATTACAGATTCGGGATTGAATAATGCAGATTCTAACCCCCAAAACCCCATCCTTCTCTTCCCATCACTATAACAACATCTGCTTGTTGACGAAAACAAACACGTAGCTGCACTCCAGGGTGTAACAGCTCTCTGAGTTGAATTCAGCCCTATAGCAGCCTGTCCTGAAAAATGATTCAAGATGTTTAGGATATTCACGAGGTCGCTAACAGCTGTTGCGCTGTCAATGAGCCAATAAGGCTTTGATTGACAGGGGAATTAATTTTTTTTGTGGAAACTGATGCACCAGTGGGGTGGGGAGCAGGCAGGATTTGGCAAGCACCATCTTGGGATAACTTGAGAAATTTTGGAGAGTAGAGATTAGTTTTCTTATTCTTCTCCCTTCTCTTCTACTCTTTTCCTACTCTATTCAAGCCCAGTCTACTCAATCATTATTCTCCCTTTCTCTTTCCTCCATCCCATCATTTCATTCCAATTATAATTCTATTCTATTCTGTTCTTTTCTTTTCTTTTCTGTTATATTCTATTCCATTCCAATTATAATTCTATTCTATTCTGTTCATTTCTTTTCTTTTCTGTTATATTCTATTCCATTCCAATTATAATTCTATTCTATTCTGTTCATTTCTTTTCTTTTCTGTTATATTCTATTCCATTCCAATTATAATTCTATTCTATTCTGTTCATTTCTTTTCTGTTATATTCTATTCCATTCCAATTATAATTCTATTCTATTCTGTTCACTTCTTTTCTGTTATATTCTATTCCATTCCAATTATAATTCTATTCTATTCTGTTCATTTCTTTTCTGTTATATTCTATTCCATTCCAATTATAATTCTATTCTATTCTGTTCACTTCTTTTCTGTTATATTCTATTCCATTCCAATTATAATTCTATTCTATTCTGTTCATTTCTTTTCTGTTATATTCTATTCCATTCCATTCCAATTATAATTCTATTCTGTTTTGCTCATTTCTTTTCTGTTCTATTATATTACACTCTTCTCTCTTTCTTGATTTTCTTCCTCAGTTTTTTTTTCTTGTCTGTTTATCTTTCATTCTTCTGTTGTTGTTTTTAAATCAATCAAGTTATAAAATTACAGAAAAGCGACAGACAGAAGATTTATCAGAGCACATTCATGAATACCGATTAGCTTTTGGAACATATGGTGAACTTCATGTCGCACAGGTATAACTAACCAAATTTCCAAACCAGGGAAACTGTCAGCATTGTAGACCAAGCCAGGTCCCCAAAACACTAGAGAATGGCTTGAAGCCCTGAAACACAGACAAAACAGCCATCACCAGGCACATATAGAAGAACAACGTTTGCACGCTGTTCAAAAGAACAATAAAAAAGGGTAAAGAAAGAAACAAAACAAACAAATAGACCAGAGTTTCAGCTTAACCGAGGAACTACTAAGGTGAAAAACCACATCGCTTCCGAAAATTACACAGTGGTAATTTTCTCTCTTGGAATCTCTAGGTCTCATCAACGTTCAGCAAAATATTCAAAGCTAGTTCTGCTAACGAAGCCGGCCTCTGTTCAGTGCTTGTCCAAAAAGGACCAGGATACAAAGTGGTTTTGGTTTTTCCCCTTCTCATCGGGCCTCTTTGCCCATGCTTGTTTTCCTAGCAAGTCGGAGAGGGGGAAGTTTTATCCAGCACAGCTTCACTCATATTTCTCTTCTCTCCCGGTCAAATGCTGGTGTGTGTGTATGTGTGTGTTGCCTGGTGTGTTTCCCTTGGCCCTTACCGAAAGGAGGTCATTGTTATTGTTTCACGGTGAAGAAAGAGGATGCAGCTCACATGTTTCCTCTCTTCTGGGCCTGCTTTAAACAAGTGCTTCGTCCATTTCCAGCAACAAATTATTCCTAGCAGTTGAGTTGTTCTGCTCCTCTTAGCAGTTGAGTTGAGTTAAATAGCATTAAATAGCATTAAGAGCCGTGGTGGCGCAGTGGTTAGAGTGCAGTACTGCAGGCTACCTCTGCTGACTGCTGGCTGTCTACAATTTTGGCAGTTCAAATCTTACCAGGCTCAAGGTTGACTCAGCCTTCCGTCCTTCCGAGGTGGGTAAAATGAGGATTGCCCCCAGATTGTTGGGGGCCATAGGCTGACTTTGTAAACCGCTTAGAGAAGGCTGCAAAGCACTGTAAAGCGGTATATAAGTCCAAGGGCTATTGCTATTGGGCCTTAAGGACTGTCTTCCCTTGGTGAAGACCTGTGGACTTCAACTCCCACACTGGCTTCTGACTCCAAAGGCAGTTGATAACTGGCACATGGCTCTGGCCCCCTCTCTGCCTCCAATGCAGAGCCCTCATCAGAGCCTTCCCCAGACTCCAGGACTGGCCCATCTTCCTCCCCAACCTCCTCACTCTCCGAATCTGCTGCCAGCTCCACTGGCTGGCCACGCCACCTTGCTCCTCTGGAATGTAGCCCCTCCCTCTTGGAAATCTGGACCACAGTATATTCCATCACAGGGACGCTGAAGCTGTCGTAAATACATTCCACAAATGTTTGGACTCTTTAAACTAAATCTCTTCAGTTTACTCACTGCAGGTAGCCCTCGACTTAGAGCCATTCACTTAGTGACTGTTTCAGAGCTACAACGGCACTGAAAAAAGTGATCCTTCTTCACAGTTGCAGCACCCCACATGAAGATGCTTGGCCGTTGATTCATATTTATGAGGGTCGCAATGTTCCCAGGGTCGTCACATCATCATTCCCTTTTGTGATCTTCTGATCACTAAAGTCAATAGGGGAAGTCACTTAACGACCATGTTAATAATAATGACTGCAGGGGTCAAGTTAACAATGGTGTCAAGGAAGGTCGTAAAAGGGGGCAAAACTCACAAGAACTGTCTTGCTTAGCAGAAATTTTGGGCTCAATGGTGCTTGTGAGTCAAGGGCTGTCTATATTGAGCCATGCTATCGGGGCTGTTTTTGACAACACTTTAATTCGGGTACAGAGAATAACCTAACAGCCATACAAGCAGTGATAGCGTGGTGGAAAATAGATTACAATACAATACAATAGCAGAATTAAAAGGGACCTGGGAGGTCTTCTAGTCCAACCCCCTACCTAGGCAGGAAACCCTAGACCGTTTCAGACAAATGGCTATCCAACATCTTCTTAAAGACTTCCAGTGTTGGGCCATTCACAACTTCTGGAGGCAACTTCTGTTCCTCTGATTAATTGTTCTAACTGTCAGGAAATTTCTCCTCAATTCTAAGTTGCTTCTCTCCTTGATTAGTTTCCACCCATTGCTTCTTGTCCTGCCCTCAGGTGCCTTGGAGAATAGCTTGACTCCCTCTTCTTTGTGGCAACCCCTGAGATATTGGAACACTACTATTATGTCTCCCCTGGTCCTTCTTTCTATTAAACTAGACATACCCAGTTCCTGCAACCATTTTAGCCTCCAGTCCCCTAATCCTCTTCGTTGCTCTTCTCTGCGCTCTTTCTAGAGTCTCCGAATCTTTTCTATATCGTGGCGACCAAAACTGAATGCATTAGGGTCATCTATTCAGCAGCTTTTAAGAGAGATTCCTCTCTCGGCAGGAATAGCTAAGAAACTCCAAGGGATCAACCAGTGAAGTGAACCCACAGTGACGATCCAGTTTAGTGACCCACCAAATTCAGCTGATTTCCAGTTATTGATGGGAATCAGTTGAATTTGGCATTTTCGCTACATTAATAGAGGGGTAGAATCAACATCATGGGAACTGGTACTACCACTTTATAATGCCCTGGTAAGGCCATCCTTGAGATGCGGTGCCTAAGATGCTGAGCTTGTCGATCAGAAAGGTCGGCAGTTCAGCGGTTCGAATCCCTAGCACCAAATAATAGAGTGAGCTCCCGTTGCTTGTCCCAGCTTCTGCCAACCTAGCAGTTCGAAAGCATGTGAAAAATGCAAGTAGAAAAAATAGGAACCACCTTTGGTGGGAAGGTAATAGTGTTCCGTGCTCCTTCAGCATTGGGTGGTGCAAGCCACATGACTATGGAGACATCTGGACAGCGCTGGCTCTTCGGCTTTGAAACAGAGATGAGCACCGCCCCCTAGAGTAAGGAATGACAAGCACACATGTACGAGGGAAACCTTTACCTTAAGGTCATCTTGGAACACTGCCTCCAGTTTTGGTCAGCACATTATAAAAAAATACGTTGAGACTTTGGAAAAGAGTGCAGAAAAGAGCAACAAAAATGATTATGGGACTGGAGGCTTAAAAAATATGAAGAATGGTTGCAAGAACTGGGTATGGCTAATTTAATGAAAAGAAGGATTAGGGGTGATATGATAGCAGTCTTCAGGTGTTTGAGGGGCTGCCACAAAGAAGAGGGAGTCTAGCTATTCTCCAAAGCCCCTGAAGGCAGGACAAGAAGCAATGGGTGGAAACTAATCAAGGGGAGAAGCAACCTGAAAATAAGGAGAAACTTCCTAACAATGAGAACAATTAACCAGTGGAACAGCCTGCCTCCAGAGGTTGTGGGTGCTCCAACATGGAGGTTTTTAAGAAGAGGCTCCACAGCCACTTATCTGGTGTAGGGTCTCCAACTTTTGCAGGGGGTTGGACTAGAAGACCTCCAAGGTCCCTTCCCACTGTCTATTATTCCGAAATCAATCAACTTCAGCCATTTGTTGATGCGGTCCACTTTGCCACATCAGGATATGCGGTCTTTTTAAATACACACGTAAATAGCCGTCGAGCTGAACCTTTCTCACTGCCGCAACATATTTTTCGGGCGCGTAGAATGGGAGCATGGAAACTGCTAATCACGTTCTGGGTAAACCTCAAGTGAGAGATAAGAAGAGTTTTCAGGAAAAGGCGTCATCTGTTCGCCCCTCTAGGAATTCTCCTGTTTAGATACCAGCACTGTGTGGCTGATCTTTCCAAACGATGCGCAGTCCCAAATATAGGATACGCTTTTTCCATTCCCAAAAGAAACCCGGGGGAGAAAAAGGAGAGAGAGAGAGATAAGGTTTATTTCTACATAAAAAAAGAACTTCAAGAATACTGGCCCCACCTAATTCTCCAACCAGTTGTAGATTTTACGTTGTAGATTTTACAGAGCAGTTCTACGCTCCTGGTTTACAAGAAATGGACATATGTTTCCAAAACTTCCAGCTTGGGGAACAGCAAAATGTTAAGATTATTATTGGTTTGCAGAACTGCAGTTTTAGGCTCCATTGAGAGAAAGCAAATTCACACAGCATGCTGAATCATACCCAGGTTTGTTGCATTGTGTTATCAGAGCACTCAACCAGCTGATTCAGCACCACAAGTATTATTTTAAGGGTTTCCAATGGAAGGAGTCTTCACTGGGTCCTGCAGGAATGCAGAATATAAGATGGTCCTACTCAAACATTATCCTTATTCAGTTTGGGAGGGTGGGCTGCGCAATATTGCATACACCAAGTAAGAAGAGGGGACGATGGATGGATGGATTGGAGTGGAGATTGAATACCTAACAGCAGGTACCATGAGAATACTAGGAGGACTGTCTGTCTCTCTTTCTTTGTCTGTCTGTTTCTATCTATCTCTTTATCAGCTATGTATTATCTCTCTCTCTATCACCTTACCATCTATCTGTCCACCTACCCATCCATCCATCCATCCATTGGTTATTCATCCATACCTATCCATCCATCCATCCATCCATCGGTATCCATCCATCCATATCTGTCTTGTCTTTTACCATCCATCCATCTCTCTCCCCCCATCCATCTATCTCTATCTATCTTTCTATCTGTCCATCCATCTATCTTTCTATCTATCTATCTTTCTATCTTTCTATCTATCTATCTATCTATCTATCTATCTATCTATCTATCTATCTATCTATCTATCTATCTATCTATCTATCTATCTACCTACCTACCTACCTACCTACCTACCTACCTACCTACCTACCCACCCACCCACCCACCCACCCACCTATCTTATCTATCTATCTATCTATCTATCTATCTATCTATCTATCTATCTATCTATCTATCTATCTATCTATCTATCTATCTATCTATCTATCTATCTACCTACCTACCTACCTACCTACCTACCTACCCACCCACCCACCCACCCACCCACCCACCCACCTATCTTATCTATCTATCTATCTATCTATCTATCTATCTATCTATCTATCTATCTATCTATCTATCTATCTATCTACCTACCTACCTACCTACCTACCTACCTACCCACCCACCCACCCACCCACCCACCCACCCACCCACCCACCCACCTATCTTATCTATCTATCTATCTATCTATCTATCTATCTATCTATCTATCTATCTATCTATCTATCTATCTATCTATCTATCTATCTATCTATCTATCTATCTATCTATCATATCCATCAATCTATCTATCTATATGGATCTTTGCCATCCATCCGTCATCCATCTCTCTCCCCCCATCCATCTATCTCTATCTATCTTTCTATCTGTCCATCCATCTATCTATCTATCTATCTATCTATCTATCTATCTATCTATCTATCTATCTATCTATCTATCTATCTATCTATCTATCTTTCTACCTACCTACCTACCTACCTACCTACCTACCTACCTACCTACCCACCCACCCACCCACCTATCTTATCTATCTATCTATCTATCTATCTATCTATCTATCTATCTATCTATCTATCTATCTATCTATCTATCTATCTATCTATCATATCCATCATATCCATCAATCTATCTATCTATATGGATCTTTGCCATCCATCCATCCGTATCTATCTTTCTGTCTGTGTGTGTGTGTCTCCATCCATCCATCCATCCTTTGGTATCCTAATTAATGTTTTTCTGTCTCCCTTTTCTTCCATAGTTGCGGAATGCTAGGATCAAGTTTGAGCATGATGGAGAAAAAAGGTACATTTATTTTATTTATTCATTAAATTTCCCCCTTACAAGTCACTCGGGACCTGGGTCTGTCAGGTTTAGATATTTTGCTTGTTTTTGCTGAACCTTAAAAACCATAAACTCGTAAGTAAATAAAGGCCAATGTTCTTTCCTTTATTGGGGTGTTTTCTTCAAAAAGTTGTCCTCCTTCAGGTATCCGTACAAAATGGTGATATAGCACTGAGATGTGGGTTATATTTTTATTTATTCTCTCATGTTTACATGCCGCTCCCATTGAAAATTAATTAATTTAATTTAAAGCATTAAATGTGGCCCTTCCAATTAATTTTGCAACTTTGGGCGATGGACAGTAGATGGAACCAAAAACTAAAGAAAGCACTTCAGTTAAAATCCAAATTATTACTCAGCAAATGACTCTGAGCAGCTTACATTCTTCATTCTAGCTGTGATAAGATTAAAATTATGCAGCTGTGCCAATTTATTAAATGTGTTAAGAATTGAGTAGAAGGCCAGAATTTCTCAGCTTTGGATGAAAAGGCACAACTGCTATAGGTAAGCCCTCCGCTTACGACCACAATTGTTGCCCACATTTTTTGGTGCTAAGCAAGACAGTTGTTAAATGAATTTTGCCCCATTTTTACAACCTTTTTTTGTTAAGCGAGACGCTGCAGCTGTTGAGTTAGTAACACAGTTGTTAAACGAATCTGGCTTCCCCATTGACTTTGCTTGTCAGAAGGTCACAAAAGGGGAAAATATGACCCCTTAGCAACCCGTCATAAATATGAGTCAGCTGCCAGGCATCTGAATTTTGATCACATGACCATGGGGACGCTGCAACAGTCGTAAGTGTGAAAAATTGTCATAAGTCACTTTTTTGTGACTGTTGTAACGTCAAACTGTCACTAAACATACTTTTGTATGTATGACTACCTTGATAATATTGGTAGGATGAAGTTAATTGTTTTCAATTTCATCCTCCTTCTCCTGCAGGATTATACAGTTCCAGAGGCCGGTTAAATTCAAAGATGTTTTGCAGAAGGTTATGGATGCTTTTGGGCAGTTGATGGATTTGCATTATGCTGAGAATGAGGTACCTTTCATGTTGCTTTTTCTTCTGTCTCTGCTGTCCTCTTGCCCTGGCATCTGTCCGTCACAATATCCCGTATTTTAAAAGCCATTGCAAAAAGAATTTCCAAAATTTAGAGAGGCGTCATATCTCTTGCGTTTAGCCAGGGATATCCAACATTGGTAACTTTGAGACTTGTGGAGTTCAACTCCCAGAATTTCCCAGCCAGCGTGCTTTAAGATGGGTGGATTTCAACTCCCAGAATTCCCTGGCCAGCGTGCTTTAAGATGGGTGGACTCCAACTCCCAGAATTCCCTGGCCAGCATGCTTTAAGATGGGTGGACTTCAACTCCCAGAATTCCCTGGCCGGCGTTCTTTAAGATGGGTGGACTTCAACTCCCAGAATTCCCTGGCCAGCATTCTTTAAGATGGGTGGACTCCATCTCCCAGAATTCCCTGGCCAGCGTGCTTTAAGATGGGTGGACTTCAACTCCCAGAATTCCCTGGCTGGCATTCTTTAAGATGGGTGGACTTCAACTCCCAGAATTCCCTGGCTGGCGTGCTTTAAGATGGGTGGACTTCAACTCCCAGAATTCCCTGGCCAGGATGACTGGCTGGGGAATTCTGGGAGTTGAACTCCACCCATCTTAAACTTGATTGTGGTTGGATACCCCTGCTTTATCCAATAGATCAGGCATGTCAAACTCGATTTCTTGACGAACACATCAGGGTTGTGTTGGACCTTAGGAGGCCGGGTTGGGCGTGGCCAGCTCAACATCACTCGTGTCGGGGGCACCTGTGACGGCCGAGCATTTTGCCAGGGAAAACAGGCTCCTGAGCTCCATTTTCAGCTGCCACGGCCTCCTACAACCCTCTTGTCGGTGAAAACGGAGCTCGGGACCCCGTTTTTGCTGGTGGAGGCACTGCAGGCTGATCCTTCACTGTTTCCAGGGTGGCCCCGTGGGCCAGATTTAAGTACCCAGTGGGCTGGATTCCCCTCCCTTCCCGGGCCTTGAGTTTGACACAAATAGATGTTTGCAATAGATGTTTTGCACAGCCAGAAGTTTTGAATGACCCATGAAAAATAAGTAAGTCAATAAACCTGGAGAACGCTTTTAGTTTTGAAATCCCTTTTAGTCTAAGATGGTGCTTTTGAAGACAGTAAGCTTTTTTTCTGGATGTCTGCCCCTTTATCCCCTCCCTTTTTAGCTTCATGTTCTTGAGTCCTGGTTCAAACAGGGAGAGAATTAAAGACATGAGTCAGCATTTGAAAGCTTTTGTTGCCTTCCTGCCTTACATTAATGTACTTATTCAGTGTCTTGGATTCAGGAAAGCTGCGTTTGTTTCCTGAATTTGCAACGTGCCAACTTAACGCTCCCGGTTTGCATGCGTCTAAATTTAGGCCAGTATCTGGTAGAAAACTGTCCGTGAACACCGACAAGTTTTTGCTAGCATGGAAGAACCCAATTTTTCTCCGTTTTTTTGGCAACGGGCAAAAAAGTCAAGAGCGAGGCCGCACCACATCGAGTATATATACTTTTCAACCCGAGGTCTTTTGAGGCTGGCTGCTAAGGACCCGAAGTCCCGAGAAACAGAAGGAAGGCTGTAGTAGGATATTTTTATTTCCAGATTTTGAAAGATTAATGGGCATTCCAAGGAAAGGCACTGGAGAGAGAGAGGGAGAAAGAGAGAGAGAATGCCCTGGAAGTGATTTGCAAGCGATTGCCAGAGGAAAGCGGTTAAAACAAATTCCAAGTAGGGAATGCATATAAATTGTACTGCAGTCGTAAGAATGTAAATTTAATTCTTGATTCCTCTTTGCTGGGAAAAAAAAAAAGAGAGAGAAGGCCTTCTTTGGAATAGGCCTGACTTGCCAGGTTAAACTGAACTCTGCCACTGATTCGAATCTGGCCAGGAATGGACATCTGATATCCGCCTCAGTTTGATTTCTATTACCTACGGAAATCTTCAACCGAAACAGCAATATAACTCTGCAGCTTGAGAAATAGTCGAAGGGTATCAAAGAGGCAACTTTGTCCAAATTTTTGGCAGCTCTGTTCCATTCTGCACCACCCAGAAGCCCCGTCCCAAAGCACGCTTCAGCGTTTGCAGGCCTATACAGGCAGTCCTCGGGTTACGACCCCGATTGAGCCTCAAATTTTCAATGCTAAGCAAGTGAGTTTTGCCCGGTTTGCTCGCCACAGTTGTTAAGTGAATCTGGCTTCCCCTATCAACTTTGATTGTCGGAAGGTCGTAAAAGGGGATCACGGGACACACGCCCCTCCCGGGACGCCACAACCGTCACAAATATTCCAGGCAGCCAGATGAAACAGCCATAATGATAGAACCACTTCAGAAATCAAATAGAGACAGTCCTTGAATTACCACCGGGTTCGGGAGAACCCGTAGCTAACGTTATGGCCGCTTCGGAGAACCTCCAAATCCCACCCCTGGTTGGCCCCGCCCATCCCATCCCTTCCCCGGATTCTCCACGCGGCCCATTTTGGATGCGAGAAAAGTGCAGGGCCAGCGCAGAGGCTTGGGGAGGGGGAAAAACAGGCCTCCCGGAGGGCCTCCAATTCCTAGAGAGGCAGTTTTCGCCCTCCCTGAAGCTCGAGTAACTAGGCCACACCCACCATGGCCACACCCACCCAGCAACTGGGAACAGAACCCGTTGCTAAAAATTTTGAAGCCCACCCCTGCTTACAACCATCATGGAACCTGCCCGTCACAGTTGCAATCATCACTAAACTGGTTGGTCCTGTGATAAACTCCATTTTATTACCTTTTTTTTGCAGCAGGGAGCCAAGGGATCTCTATGAGCAAAAGCTTTGCCAAAACCTGGAAGCGGCTGCCAGTTTTTTGCAAAACCATCATAAAACACAGTCACGTAACCAAGGGACCTTGCCAACGGCTGTAAACGCAGTTTCTTGCCAATCACCTGAAGGTTTATGGTTTCAAGGGAGGGGGGGCAGACCATCAGAAACTTCAAATCTGGGTCATAAAGGGGGGGGGTCCCTCAAAACTTCGAACTGTTCATAAGTTGAGGACTATCTGTGAAGCCATTGCAGTTCTCTTTCTGTATTTGCCCCGAGGATCCCGTGCATTTCTAAGGTAAAGATTCCCCTCGCACATGTGTGCTAGTCATTCCCGACTCTAGTGGGCGGTGCTCATCTCCATTTTAAAGCCGAAGAGCCAGCGCTGTCTGAAGACGTCTCCGTGGTCATGTGGCTGGCATGACTCAATGCTGAAGGCGCACGGAACCTTCCCACCAAAGTGGTTTCTATTTTTCTTCTTGCATTTTTTACCTGCTTTCGAACTGCTGGGTTGGCAGAAGCTGGGACAAGGAACGGGAGGTCACTCCGTTACGCAGCGCTCGGGATTCAAACTGCCGAACTGCCAACCTTTCTGATCGACAAGCTTAGCATCTTAGTTTCTAAACCGTTAAATAAACAGGCCTCCGGATCAACCGAGAATTGCATTCTAAATGAATTGCAGAGCATTGCATTGTATTGGGAGTACTGGCAGTCCTTGACTTACAACCCTTCATTCAGTGACCTTTGAAAAGTTACAACAGCATTGGAAAAAAGTTACTTATGACTGGTGTTCACACTTCATGACTACCGGTGCATCCCCGTGGACCCATGATAAAAAAAAATCAGAGACTTGGCAACCGACTCATATTTATGACGGTTGTAGGGGGGGGTCACGCGGTCTCCCCTTTTGCGACCTTCCAACAAGCACAGTCAATGGGGAAGCCGGAGTCATGCTTAACAACCGTGCAACTA
Organism: Thamnophis sirtalis; assembly: GCF_051295495.1. NCBI lineage: Eukaryota > Metazoa > Chordata > Lepidosauria > Squamata > Natricidae > Thamnophis > Thamnophis sirtalis. Next base: position 6,363,425 of record NW_028261384.1, read on the forward strand.
ACTTAAATGCTTCAGCGATTCACTCAGCAACTGTGGAAGACAGTTTGTAAAACGGGGCGAACCTCACTGAACAACTGCCTCACTTAGCAACAGAAGTTTTTTGGGGGGGAGGATAGGTCAAGGGCTACCTGGGTTTATTCAATCCAGGTCTTTTATTTCCAGCAGAATGAGTGACCGGTTGGTTGGTGGTCATCCTTTCCTAAGTAATTGTTTAGATAACTTTTATCGAGTTCTTCCTTGAGGGAATGTTATGATGGAATAAAAGGTTATAGCCCCTGGTGTTTGTTTCTGTTTTCCAGTAGAAAGCTCCAATGGCTTTGCATCGTTCTGGGTTCACGGGGGCCCCAAACCCCTGCCGTTCCCAAGCTCCCCCCACGCCCCCCCCCACTTCCTGCCTTTTCTCTTGTTTGCGACTCAGCTGCCTGGTCCGTGTTTGTTCAAATCTTTTTCCAGCTCCTGATTCCCCTGAAATCGCAAGAAGATTTGGATCGAGCTGTGGAACATTTAGACGTTAGCCCTTCTCTCAAAAGCTTGAGAGTGTTTGTGAAAACTCCAAAGGAAACAAATGTGAGACTTGTTATTTCCCCCCCCCCACTTTTTTTTGTTTTTTTTAAAAAAAGATTTGTCTGTATTTTATTTGTGTACAAAGCAAAAAAAGAAAGAAAAAAAAAGTCCATGTGGTCATCCGAAGGAGCGGAAACACTTGTATATTTTGATGATTGCAAAGTTAGAAGCAAACCCCCACCCCCTGGGAATCGGTGTTTGGCAAATCTCACTTTTCCAAACTTTTGTTTATACGGGAAATTAGTGTTGTACAGGTAGTCCTCAAACTTGCAAACACTTTTTGAGTGACCGTTGAGCTACAACGTCGCTGAAATAAGTCACAAACAACCGTTTTTTCCCCCACATTTACGGCCTTTGCAGTATCCCGGTGGTCATGTGATCAAGATTCAGACACTTGGCAAGTAACTCGTATTTATGACGGCTGAAATGTCCTGAGATTATGTGATTCCCCTTTTGCAACTGTAGGGCTACCCCCAAAAGGGCCGCTGCAGTCTGGGTCCTCCTGGCCCTCTTGGTATTGCTCCCGGTCCATACCAGTCCCTTGCTCATATACCTCTACTGGCCTGGACTAGTGGTGGTCAGTCTCCTGTTAGCAGAAAGTTCAAAGTGGGGTGATGGTCAGTCTTTTTTCCAGTCGGCGGGTCATGAGATCAGATGGTATTCAGGTGGCTGGTTGGCCCTTCTTTCTGTCTCTCTCCATCCACCGTCTCTGCTCCTTTGATTCTTCTACTTGCTCCACAAAAACCTCTCCTCTTCTTCCCTATCCTTTTCTCTCCCTCAGGCTTGCCTCACAGAAGCCTTTCCTACCCTCTCCCCTTCTCTCCCTCAGGCTTGCCCCACAGAAGCCTCTCGTATCCTCTCCCCTTCTCTCCCTCAGGCTTACCCCACAGAAGCCTCTTCTCTCCCCTTCTCTCCCTCAAGCTTGCCTCACAGAAGCCTCTTCTCTCCCCTTCTCTCCCTCAGGCTTGCCTCACAGAAGCCTCTTCTCTCCCCTTCTCTCCCTCAGGCTTACCCCACAGAAGCCTCTCCTCTCCCTCAGGTTTACCCCACAGAAGCCTCTCCTCTCTCCTTCTCTCCCTCAGTCTTGCCTTGTTTTATGCTAATTAGCATTGCCTCATTAGCATCACCTGGATATATTTTTAGTATTTGGGTACCGTTGTACTTTATTTCCAATTAGCTCTCATTATTTGACAAGTAGAATGAATCCTAACCTTTTTAAGACAGATAGTCCTTTTCTTATGACCACAATTGGGGCCAGACATTTTTGTCAAGCAACAAGATGGGTTTTGTAAGCAACTCACACCAGATTTTATGACAATTTAGTGAATCACTGCAGTTGTTAAATGAATCGTACAATCATTAAGTGAATCTGGCTTCCCCATTGACTTTGCCCAGTTAGAAAGTTGCAAAAGGAGATCATGTGACCTTGGGATACTGCAATGGTCATAAATACGAACCCTTTCCCAAGCATCCAGATTTGGATTACATGACCACAGGGATGCTACAAAGGCCATAATTGTGAAAAAATGATACTGTCACTTTTTTCAGTGCCGTTGTCACTTTGAACGGTTACTAAATGAGCTGTCGTAAATCAAGGACCAGGGGCTACACAGCTTTTCCCTCGCTGTTAAGTGATGTCACCTTAAATAGATCACCTAGATTCCGCTTGATTCCCTCACTAATGGAGCCCTGGATCCTCCTGAGATGTGGTATCACTTCTTGCAACAGCCGAGATAGTTGAGTCATTACCCGTATTTTTCGGAGTATAAGACGCACCCTTTTCCTAAAAAAAAAAGAGAGAGAATGAAAATCTGGGTGTGTCTTATATACTGAACACAGCATTTTTGGCCTCCAGAAATCCCGCCCCCTTTGCAAAAATGGACGTGCAGAGGGTTTGGGACGCCTGCAAAGTTCTCCTGGAGGCTGGGGAGGGCAAAAATGAGCCCCCCAGCCCCCAGGAGCACTCTACACACCTCCCAAAGCTCTGCATGCCCCCCCTTTTTTTGCAAAAAAAATGAGGTGTGCAGAGGGTTTCAAAGGCCTGCAGAGTACAAAAACTTTTTAAAAAAATTTACCTCTTCAAAAGCATGGTGCGTCTTATACTCCAGTGCGTCTTATAGTCCAGGGGAAACTACCAACAACTTTTATTCTATTTGCAGCTTCTGCAACCCAACAACACCAAGCAGCATGAAATGAGGATATCTAAATCCATGGGAGATATTCTGGGATCCCTGTATAAAGACACCGAGAGGACACGGAAGCATTCAACAGGTTAGAGAGATGAAGTTGTGTAGTAGACCATGTCCTACTGAGGATAAATCCCATTTTTGTATCTGAATAAATACTGCTCCTCTTCAGCCTAAACTTTCAGTGTTTCTCGACTTGGCAACTTTATTTTATTTTTTTCCCCACTGTTTAAAAAAGTATACTTTATTAAACTTTTTACGAAACAGAACATAAAGAGCCAAATCCAACATCCATTCTACCCATTCCTAAGACATTGGTGTATCTCATTTTGCTTATCGTATTACATACTTTTCATCCGTTTTATATTTACAATTTCTTCTTTACATTTATGATTCCTATAGCCTAATATTTACCTATATAAATATTGTACTTTCATTCGTTATTCCTATTCTCTAACCACCGATACCATTTATCCCATACTGTATACTATTCTTTATCTTCTTTACCTTGCAGTTTAAAAGTTAATTTGACCATTTCCGCGCAGTCCACTATTTTTTTAAATTATCGTGTTTTTGGAAGGTATGCTGTCTAATTTCCAATTTTGGGCCTATGTTATTCTTGTTGCTGTCGACTTGGCAACTTTAAGCGGAGTGGACTTCAACTTCCAGAATTCCCCAGCCAGGGATGGGATGAGATTAGATGAGATTAGACTAGATTAGATTAGATTAGATTAGATAAGATATGGATGGATAGATGGGTGGATGGGATGGATGGATATACGGTTCCACCACAAAACCATGTTCGACTAAAGCGCGCTCGATGAAACCGCGTAGCTGACGTCATCACAGGGCGACAACAGCGCGGAGACAGAAGCACGCTGTCAGCGTTAAACCTAAAATTAACCCCTAAACCTAAACCTAACCTCCCTAAACCTAACCCTAACCCTTAACCTAACCCTAACCCTAAACCTAACCCTTAACCTAACCCTAAACCTAATCCTAACCCTTAACCTAACCCTAACCCTTAACCTAACCCTAAGCCTAACCCTTAACCTAACCCTAAAGCTAACCCTAAACCTAACCCTTACCTTAAGTTGAATCGGCTTGCTTTCAAAGCGCTATTTAAAGCGCCCTTCTTTCTCCGCGCTCGCTGTTGTCGCCCTGTTGATGACGTCAGCGACGCGGTTTAATCGGGCGCGCTTTAGTTGAGCACGGTTTTGTCGTGCCACGTGGATATACATAGAAATAGGTGGGTAGATAGGTAGGTGGATGGATAGATGGAGGGAGGGAGGGATGGATAGGTAAGTAGGTAGGTAGGTAGGTAGATAGGATTAGATTGGATTAGATTAGATTAGATTTGGCAGGTGGATGTATGGATGGCTGAATAGCTGGCTGGCTGGGAAATTTTGGGAGTTGAAGTCTGCTCAAAATCTCTAATGTTGAGAAACACTGGTCCAAAGAAAGACCAGTGGAAAATCTTGGATATCTGTGGGGTCCTTGGTGCTCTCTGAACTTGGTGGCACATTTTTTTGGGCAGATGTTTCATTACTAAACTAGGGAACATCATGTGCCACGACCTTGAGGCACAAATATTCTCTTCTATGAGTAATATCCTGTCTAACAACGTTACCTTCCATGAAGTATAACATAGACCAGTGTTTCTCAACCTTGGCGGCTTTCAGTCCTGTGGACTTCAACTCCCAGAATTCCCCAGCCAGCTATGCTGGCTGGGGGATTCTGGGAGTTGAAGTCCAAAGGACTGAAAGTCGCCAAGGTTGAGAAACACTGACATAGACAACCATGTCTAGGATTGTTGTCAGAAGTTAGTAGAGAAAATTTAAGTCCCTGCAACCTAAGAGTTGTAACTTTATCTACGATAAGTCTCTCACCAATAAAATCTCTTCTTCGAAGTTAACCCCTGGAGCCCCTAAAACAATTAGGGGGCTAGAGACTAAGCATATGAAGAACGCTTACAGGAACTGGGAATGTCTAGTCCAGGTGTGAAATCCAGCAGGTTCTGACAGGTTCTGGAGAAGCGGAAGCGGAAATTTTGAGTAATTTGGAGAACTGGCAAATGCCATCTCTGGCTGGCCGCAGAGTGGGGAGGGAATGGGGATTTTTGCAGTATCCTTCCCCTGCCACGCCCACCAAGCCACGCCCATACAACTGGTCGAATTTCACCACTGGTCTAGTCTAACGAAAATAACAACTAAGGGGTGAACAAGACAGCAGTCTTGCAATATTTGAAAGGCTCCCACATAGAAGAAAGAGGGGGTCAACCTATTCTCCAAAGCACCAGACAAGAAAGCAATGGTTGGAAACTAAACAAGAAGAGAAGCGACTTAGAGCTAAGGAGGAATTTCCTAACAGGGAGAGCAATCAACCAAGGGAAGGACCGGCCTTCAAACGTTGTGTGTGCTCCATCACTGAAGGCTTTTTGAAAAGAGGCTGGACAACCATTTGTCCAAAATGATTCGGGAGCTACCACTTGAGCGGGGGAGGCTGGACTAGAAGACCTCCAAGGTCCCTTCCAAAGCTATTATTTTGTGTCCCAAACTATAACCCATTGTGCTTCCTCAACAAGGCAGCTTGGTTTCTGCTGCTGTTTTCCACATTTTTTGTGACTGCACACTGTTCCAGGAATGCAGACTCAGCCAAGAGAGGCCATAGTAGATCCGTAGGCTGATACTTGGCACTTCCACAGTCCCTTGGTATTTCCTAGTGCAGCGATGGTGAACTCAGTGCCGAAAAGGGAGTGCACGTGCACACTCGTCTGGGCTGCAACCTGGAAGAGGAGCTGCCCAGGAGGCATGCACGCACACACCAGAAAATGAACTTCTGGTTTCCAGTGTGCACATGCGCACTGCCAGGCCATCTGGTTCCCGACATGCACGCACGTGCGACAATCAGCTGGCCAGCACACATGTTCACACCGGGAAACAGAAGGCCAGTTCTCCTGGCACTGCTGCACGCACAAAAGCCAGCTGATCATCGTGCATGCATGCACGCCAGAAACCCGGAAGGGGAATGGGCAACACCGTGTGTGTGTGACAGGCAACATGGCTCCATGTGCCACTTCAGGCACGCATGCCATAGGTTCGCTATTGCAGTTCTAGTGCATCAGGGCTGTGGTTGACCTGCGGGGGAGGTGGGCGGATGGTCGGGCGTGGCCGGCTAGGTGGTTGTGGCCAACTGGGTGGGCGTGGCCAGCTTGACACCACTCCCCAAACTACTGGCAGTGTTTCCTCTCTGCATTGGATAGACCAGGATAGCCCCACTGACCTTGAGTTCGACACCCCTGTTTCTGGTGACAATAGGAGTTGAAATCTCACCTTTTGTAGCTGACTAGTTTGCATGGAAACTTGTCCAAGACAATTAATTTTCCCAAGGAGCCATGTCAGGAACTGTTATGGCCTGCCGAGCCAATAAAGCTGTTTATAGTGCATAGGTATGCACGTAGCTACATATGTAAACTGGGGGAAAAAATAGTCATTTTAAAGTAGAAAGGAGGTGCAATAGCTTAGCAGTTAAAGACACTGAGCTTGTCAGTTGGAGTGCTCACAGCGTAGGTTCGAGCACCGCACGACATAGTCAGCTACTGTTTTCAATCTTAATCGCTACACACCTAGCAGTTCAAAAGCATGCAAGTAGATAAATAGGTACCACTTCAGTGGGAAAGTAATAGCATTCCGTGCTCCTTTGGCATTTAGCTGTGCTGGCCACATGGCCACGGAGGTGTCTTTGGACAGCATTAACCATTACCTTATCTTTTATCAAAATAAAAACAAACCATGTGGCTGGATAGGGACAGCTAAAGAACCATAAAATGCCCAGGAATGGTCTAAGCGTGGAATTAGAATTAGAATTGAACTGGAAGGGACACTGGAGGTCTTCTAGTCCAACCCCCTCTGCTCAAGCAGGGGACCCAGTCCCATTTCAGACAAATGGCTCTACAGTCTTTTCTTTAAAACCTCCAGTGTTGGAACACCCACAATTTCTGGAGGCAAGTTGTTCCACAGATTCATTTTTCTTACCGACAGGAACTTTCTCCTTAGTTCTAGGTTGCTTCTCCCCTTGATTAGTTTCCATCCGTTGCTTCTTGTTCTGCCTTCAGGTGCTTTGGAGAATAGCTGGGCTCCCTCTTCTTTGTGGCAGCCCCTCAAATATTGGAAGACTGCTATCATGTCACCCCCCTGATCCTTCTTTTCTCTACACCAGACAAATGAATGTTAAACAAATAATTGCATGCATGCATGGATGCATGGATGGATGGATAAATAGAGGTTGGGTTGAGTTGGGTTGGGTTGGATTAGATTAGATTAGATTTGGATTGATGGAGATACATAGAAGTAGGTAGGTAAATAGGTGGATGGATGGATGGATAGATTAGATTAGATTAGATTAGATTAAATGTAGGTAAGTGGATGGATGGATGGATGAATGGTTGAATGGATGGATAGAGGCAGGTAGGTAAATAGATAGATGATAGATAGATGATAGATAGATAGATAGATAGATAGATAGATAGATAGATGATAGATAGATAGATAGATAGATAGATAGATAGATAGATAGATAGATAGATAGAGATATAGGTAGGTAGATGGGTAGGTGGGTAGGTGGATGAATAGATGTATGTATGTATGTATGTATGTATGTATGTATGTATGTATGTATGTATAGATAGATAGATAGATAGATAGATAGATAGATAGATAGATAGATAGATAGATAGATAGATAGATAGATAGATAGATAGATGAAGGTAGGTAGGTAGGTAAGTAGGTGGGTAGGTGGGTGGGTGGGTAGGTAGAGATAGATAGAGAGAGAGAGAGAGAGAGAGAGGGAGGGAGAGGGAGAGGTAGTTGTAGGTAGGTAGATATAATATTTATATTAAATTCATATTTAAATAGAGTTAAATGACTATTTTCCATCCCTATTGCTACAGCGGCCTTTGTCCTTTCGCTGTGGATTCCTAGAAGGCCAAAGCATAGATAATTTTTTTTTATTTTTATAAACAATTACAGGGTGTTTTTTTTTTCTTTCTCCTTTGCGTTGCCATTGAACTTTTGCCCAGGATATTAGGAGGAATTTGGTGAAGCCGTCTGAGAAACAAAATGTGCTTGTCTGTTGTTCCGTGGAGCCTCTGTAGATGTCATTGTGTGCTTGAACAGCATGTATATGTTTTGGTGCTGTCCTTCGGCTTGCCGGCCGGGGCTGATTAGCCGACCAATGACATTTGGAGATAATATATATATGTATTGGCTGCTGGCAGAATACCCAAAAGACTCTTCTTTTGGAGAAGAGAGGCAGGACTTGGCAGGAGATCTCTCTCAATGAGCAGACGGGGAGGAATATGTGAAAGGGAGCAGGGTGTCAAACCAGCAGTGATGGAGGATTGCAACTTTTCCTTGCCAGCAAGGTTTGCAATGGCCGAAAAAGGTAATTCCCCTTCCCCTCCCACCCCTCTCCCAATAAATCAGGTTTTTTTTTAGCTTTTTGGGATTGCAGAGGAAGAAAAAGAATCGCGAAGTTTGCTCGGCATTTTCTGTGGAAGGGAAATAATCCAGGGGCAGAATGGGGGGAAGTGAGGAATGTTAGTAGGTGCTCAGCTTATCCCAGTTTTGAAGGCTGATACAGGTGAGTCCTTGACTTAAAAACGATTCATTCAGCAACCGTGTGAAGTTACAATGACATTTGGGGGGGGGGGGGGCGCGCGGAAGTGACTTATGAGCAGATCCTGCACTTAGCAACTATTGTGGCATCCTCATGGTCGCACCGTCGAAATCCGAGCACTCAGCAACTGGGACGTATTTGCAAGAGTTGTAAAGAGCATCGCAAGGTTAGTTGTCTGGTGTTTTGTGACCTTCTTTGCTGGCTTACGGCGAGCAAAGCCAGAGATCAGGTTTGCTGCACGACCACGGGATTCACCGAACAATTTCAGTGAGTCGCTTAACAACCCTGGTTGTAAAACTGGACGCCGCTCAGGTAGCCGTGAGAATTCTCACCCCAACGGTGGTTGCGAGTCAAGGAAACTATGTGTATAGTTGAGGAAAGGGAGAGGGGGGAAAAATGCAATGCTAGTAGGGGTAGAATATCTAATGCTTTCGAAGACTTGCCCACCAAAGAATATGGATCTTTAGTATGTATTTTGGGCTGAATGTAGGAGCTAAAGCTAAAGGGAGGATGTTAAGGACGATTCTAGTTCCAAATAATTGAGTGCAGGGCCCGCTTTGGGTGTGGGAATCTGTATTTCTAAACAGAAGAAGGGAAGAGATAGAAAGGAACTAGGAAACAGCTATCCCAAGACAAGGGAGGAAGACGGGGTACGTAAAAACCCCTGAAGATTTCCAAAGGGAAGAAGAGCTGAGATGCCACCAGGCTTTCACACTATGGGTTTAGCCTTTGATATTTATCACATCTTCATGCCGTCCATCTCCTCTATAAGGAGGAGGCGTTACAAGTTCCATCTAATGCTGGAGTTCAGTTTCTTTCATTTTCAGCCTGTATGGGTTCAAAAATATCTGGGGACTTTCAGGACAGTCACCCTTGTTCTGGGCCAGAAGGACGAGCATGGAGTTGGCTTAGCAGTTCCAGTAGATGATGGGTCAAGGAGGGAAGCTACCTTAGAACTAAGGAGACATTTTTGGACAGTGGAAGCAATTAATCAGTGGGACGACTTGTCTTCAGAAGTTGTGGGTGCGTCATCACTGAAGGTTTTCAAGAAGAGACCGGACAGCTGTTTGTCTAAGAATGGTATAGGGTCTTCTGCTTGAGCAGTTAAGACTAGAAGACCTCTAAGCTCCCTTCCAACTCGGTCATTCTGTTCTGTTGTTAGTAATGAGTTCATCCCTCGGTAAGTTTTATATGCTTGTTAAAGGTTCCAGATGTTCTCTTTGGCGTGGAAGATTTCTAAACAAGGTCTTCTGTCTGGATCTGGTACTTTCCGTTAGGATTTGGTCATGCTATATGAAAGCTTCAGGAAGTTGCAGGCCAAAACATCTGTAGGGGTACCAACTGAAGCCAATCTTAGCAGGACAGAGTCTCTACTCTGCTTCCATTGAGGGCAGATTCTTACCTCCGTCCAACATCGTAGTTTGGCATGGTGCATGCAGATTGCTGTACCAGGGGTAAAAAAAAAAGAACTAGGGGAGACATGATAGCAGTCTTCCAATATTTGAGGGGCTGCCACAAAGAAGAGGGAGTCAAGCTATTCTCCAAAGCACCTGAGGGTAGAGCAAGAAGCAATGGGTGGAAACTAATCAAGGAGAGAAGCAACTTAGAACTAAGGAGGAATTTCATGATAGTGAGAACAATGAATCAGTGGAACTGTTTGCCTCCAGAAGTTGTGAATGCTCCAACACTGGAAGTTTTTAAGAAGAGGTTGGACAGCCATTTGTCTGAAATGGTATAGGGTCTCCTGCTTGAGGCAGGGGAGGTTGGTCTAGAAGACCTCCAAGGTCCCTTCCAACTCTGTTATTCTGTGTTCTGCTTTCTTAACAATTCTTTTATTTTCCTTGGTGCCTGACATCCCTTGTTCAGTTTCCAATTTTGGTCACATGGCCATGGTTAATGGTTGTAAGTGTGAGAAGCGCTCATCAGTTGCCTTTTTTCAGTGATGTTGGAAACAGTCACTAAATGAAACGTTGTAGGTGGAGGACTATCTCTGCTGATTTTTAAGAGGCTTAAAAACTTGGACTCTCTGTGCTTCTGTAAAAGGCAACCGTACTTTCTTGTTTTTTTTTTTCTTGGAAGACGTTTTGCTTCTCATCCAGGAAGCTTCTCAGTTCTATAATCTCAGTTCTTCCGTTCTAAAATTCTTCAGTTAGCAATAGCAATAGCAATAGCAGTAGACTTATATACCGCTTCATAGGCCTTTCAGGCCTCTCTAAGCGGTTTACAGAGAGTCAGCATATTGCCCCCAACAATCTGGGTCCTCATTTTACCCACCTCGGAAGGATGGAAGGCTGAGTCAACCCTGAGCCGGTGAGATTTGAACCGCTGACCTGCTGATCTAGCAGTAGCCTGCAGTGCTGCATTTAACCACTGCGCCACCTTGGCTCTTTTTAGTTAGAACTGAAGAAGCTTCTTGGATGAGAAGCAAAATGTTTTTTGGGGGCGGGGAGGAATCCAAGAAATTCCATTCGCCCTTTTCGACGTTGTTCTCGTTTCCCCGTGGTTGGGATGCACCATCTCGGGGTTCTCCACCGTAACCCTCTGCCTGTTTTGCAGGATCTCTGCACACCGGGAGGAGTTCTCCACCACCTGGGAGTGTTCCTGAAGAGCAACAGCAGATTGCTCGGCAGGGATCCTACACCAGCATCAACAGTGAAGGAGAATTTATACCCGAGACCATGGACCCAAATGTAAGTTCTCTTGAAAAGCCCAAAAAGTGAATCAGATGCCAGAAGTCCTTCTTAACTCTGGGGTGGCAGAAGTGAAAAATGGGATCTTGGTTGAGCCCCCTGGAGATCCTTGGGAATCTTCACAATTTAAAGGTCCTTTTGTTATATTCCTCTTGGTTAGCATAGCACCATGATGGCAAACTTATGGCACGCATGCCAGAGGGTGGCATGTAACACCCTCTCTGATGGCCTGCGAGCCGTCGCTCCAGTTCAGCTCAGCGCCTCCCGCCAGGCAGCTGGTCTTCAAGTCTCTGCCACACATGCGCAGGAGGCATGTGAAGGGGGGGGCGTGCATGCATACATTGGGGGGGGATGCCTACGGGGCACATGGGTGGGGGCGTGGGGCATGTATGGGGGTGCACACTCCTGTGGGGGGGCAGGCTGCATGCACAGGGGGCCATACACGCATTGTATTTCGGAGGTTTCAGCGCATGTGCGCGCGCATTGGGCACTCAGTCTGAAAAATGTTAGGCATCCCTTGCGTAGCACGTGCTTAAATGGACGTCCGATTGGGGTGATTTCAAACCTGTTGTGAAACCCTTATTTCTCTTCTTCTGTTTTCTCCAAAAGTTGTTGGACCCATTTATCAGCCCAAACCACTCGCTTTCTAGCAGTTGTCAGTCCCTGGACCGATCTGTAGACAGGTAAGAACCTGAAAGTTTAACCGTTTCCATATCTTCTTTTTTTTCTAAGACGCTGAGCTTGTCGATCAGAAAGGTCGGCAGTTCAGCGGTTCGAATCCCTAGCTCTGCGTAACGGAGGGAGCTCCCGTTGCTTGTCCCACCTTCTGCCAACCTAGCAGTTCGAAAGCATGTAAGAAAAATGCAAGTAGAAAAATAGGGACCCACCTTTGGTGGGAAGGGAACAGCGTTCCTTGAGCCTTCGGCATTGAGTCGTGCTGGCCACATGACCACGGAGAATGTCTTCCGGCAGCGCTGGCTCTTTGGCTTTGAAATGGAGATGAGCACCGCCCCCTAGAGTTGGGAACGACTAGCACAGATGTGCGAGGGGAATGTTTACCTTCTTTCTTATTCCTTGAGGGCAACTTCAGAACAAGTTATTGTGGAAAGTCACAAGAGATTGGAGGGGAGGGTCTTTCTCAGGGGTCGTATATTGCCTTCAAAAATATCCCCCCCCTCCGAGTGACTCGCCATTCCTGTCTATTCGATTTCTCAAAGAAAGCTCTTTTTATTAAATGAATAATTATTAAGTACAAAGTATGAAGAACAACAGTTAGTCCTCAACTTACAACCGTGACTCTTGCTAAGCGAGACATTTGTGACTTATTTTTAACGTTGAACAAGTACTTCTCGGCTTACAACCATTTGTTGACTCCGAAACATCTGTTGTGAAGTGAGACATTTGTTAAGTGAGTTTTGCCTCATTTTATAACCTTTCTTGCTGTGATTGTTAAATGAATCACTGCAGTTCTTAAATTAGTAACCAAGTTGTTAAGTGAATCTCTCTTCCCGGTTGACTTTGTCAGAAGGTTGTAAAAGGATATCATGTGACTCTGGGACACTGCAACCGTCATACATATGAATCAGATCACATCCCCCCTGTAACCGTCATAAATACGAGTCAGTTTCTCATCATCTGAACTTTGGTCACATGGCCATGGGGATGCTGTTAATGGTTGTAAGGGTGAAAGGCATTCCTAAGTCACTTTTTTTCAGCACAGTTGGCACTTCGAACAGTCACTAAGTGAAACGTTGTAGGTCGAGGACTACCTCTGTTAAGATGGAGCTGCTGGTTTTCTGGGCTTTTGCAAAAGGCAACTGGACTTTCTTGGTTTTCCCTTGAAGACGTTTTGCTTCTCATCCAGGAAGCTTCTTCAGTTCTAACTTCAGTTCTTCCGTTCTAAAATTCTTCGGTTAGAACTGAAGAAGCTTCTTGGATGAGAAGCAAAATGTTTTCAAGGGGAGAAAAAAAATCCAAGAAATTCCATTTGCCTTATGCAAAAAAAGCACTTCTGTGATTTAAATTATCTGTTACACATCATGTCCCTGGTTGTGTTTATTAGTGCAAGATGCCTAACATTTTTATGTGAGGGAGAGGGTAAGCTTTGCTCATTTTAAAAAATCCATGTAGGACTTTAAAATGTTATGCATTGTTAAGATTTTTAGTCTGAGTTATGGAGGGGTACGAGTTTGCAGATAATGAATGAGCAATGTTGGCAGCTGTTCATCTCTCTCTACATCTAATTGGGTTTCTTTCCTGCAGTCCTGCTTTCAGCAAAACACCCGTTTCAAGGAGGAAAAGAGAAACCAAAGACAGCTTCGAGTCCTTGGGTAAGAATGCTGAGTTATTGTATTGTGTGAATATTGTATAATATTATTGTATTATTATACAGTAATAAGTATTGTATAGCGCTTACTGTATAAGACAGTAGGGGTTGACTTCAACCCAGAAGTTTATTTAGATAATACTTGACTTATGACGGCAATTGGGGCCAGAATTTCCATTGCTAAGCAAGGCGATTGCTGAACTTTTTTTGCTACAGCTGTTAAGCGAATCACTGCAGTCGTTAAGTGAATCCAGCAGTTGCTAAGTGAATCCCGCTTCCCCCATTGACTTCGCTTGCTGGAAACCAGTTGCAAAGGTCGCAAACGGGGAATCACGTGACCCCAGGACGTTGCAACCTGAATTTGGATCACATGACCATGGAGATGCTGCCATGGTCGTAAGTGTGAGGAGTGGTCGCAAGTCACTTTTCCAGGGCCCTAGTAACTTTGAACAGTCACTAAATGAATGGTTGTAAGTTGAGGTAACCGAAGTCTCACCAAAATCTTAGAAGGCTGAAAATGAGTGAAAATTGCCCTAAAGCAAGAATGTAAAAAAAAAGTTATAGTTGAAAATTTAGAAGGATGCTCTGCCAGAGAAGGAGAATTATGGCTGCCCTCCCACGCTTCCCCCAGACAGCCCCAGAAATGGGGATCTTCCATGACCCGAATGCTTCATTATCTGACATTTTCCTTGCAGACTTGATTCTGGCTAATCACCCCGACTTCAAGGTTCTTTATCTCGCTGGTGGAACATTTGTTCAATGTTAATGTTATCATGACCTCTGTTATTAAAAAATGAATGCATGGCAAAGGGCCCAGGGAGGAAGGAAGGAGGGGGAAAAGGAAGTGAAAGAAAGAAAGAAAGAAAGAAAGAAAGAAAGAAAGAAAGAAAGAAAGAAAGAAAGAAAGAAAGAAAAGGAGACAGACAGACAGACAGACAGACGAAGGAAGGTAGCAAAAGGAAGGAAGGAAGGAAAGGGGAGGGAGGAAAGAGAGAAAAAGAAAGAAAGAAAGAAAGAAAGAAAGAAAGAAAGAAAAGGAGACAGACAGACAGACAGACAGACGAAGGAAGGTAGCAAAAGGAAGGAAGGAAGGAAAGGGGAGGGAGGAAAGAGAGAAAAAGAAAGAAAGAAAGAAAGAAAGAAAGAAAGAAAGAAAGGAGATAGATTGATGATAGAGAGATGAGAGATAGATAGATAGATAGATAGATAGATAGATAGATAGATAGATAGATAGATAGATGATAGATAGATAGATAGATAGATAGATAGATAGATGAAAGAAGGGAGAAAAGAAAGAGAAAGGGAGGGAGGGAGGACAGAGAGAGAAAGGAAAGAAATAAAAAAGGAAAAAGAGGAAGGAAGGAAATTGGAGGGAGGATAGAGAGAGAGAAAAAGAAAGAACGAAAGGAGAGAGAGAGAGAGAGATAAAGGAAGGAAGAAAAAGAGGAAGGAAGGAAGGAAGGACAGGAGGGAGGGAGGACAGTGAGAGAGAAAGGAAAGAAACAAAGAAGGGAAAAAAGAAAGAAAGAAAAAATAGGTAAGTGTTTGGCTTGAGGTGATATTGTGTTGCAACAAATATTGGAAGCGGATTTCAGTTTTAGGTTGTGGGACTTTTTTTAATATGCCTCCAGGGTGGGTTCAAGTTTTTAATTAAACTTTCATTTGCCTGATCCCCAAGTGTCCGGCTCATTCGACTGCCCCCCTCTTTTCTTTCATATTCAACCCATTAAGGAGAAACAGCTGAACTGTCTTAGGAGATGATGATCAAGTGTTGGTTAAGCGATGTGGAGAATGAGAAAGAGTTATAATAACTGGGCCTAAAGCAGGACTGTTTAAGGCAGCATAAGGAAACAAAATGAAATTTTAGCCTTTTGTAACCGTTGGCTGCGATATTTGCTATTTTGTAAATTCCTTTATCTTCTCTTGGTTTTGTAAAAACAAAAAAAAATATTGTTTCCACCAAGTGGGCCACTTCTCATTTATCTTAAGTCACCTGCCTTATCTCGGAGAAGCTGCTAAGAGCTTCCTCGTGCAGATATTGCCCGTAGGAAAACAAGAGCCATTTTGATGTTAATAGCCAAGGCCCCAGGCTAGAAATCAGGAGCCTGTGAGTTCTAGTTCGGCCTCAGCCATGGAAGCCAGCTGGGGGACATTGGGCCAATCACCAGGCGCCTGTGACTTCGACGACTTCTTCTCAAGCTGCAGAGTTATATTGCTGTTCTGGTTGAAAATCTGCATGTTACATTTTTTCAAATAATCTTTGGCTGCAGGGATGAAAAGAGCATGCTGGAGCAATTTTAAAAAAACAACTTTTTTGACGCTTTTCTTCATGGGTAAAAGTAATGGGAGGAACTCTGCTGTAAAAGAACAGCCTATTATTTAATTCTGCCTCTTAAGTCAACTTCTGACCGGGGTTGGATCCTGGACGGGCTCCTGTTGGCAGGAGGGGGTGAAGCCGGGCAACATTTTGCATCTTTTCACCTTTTTTTCTTCTCTCTTGGACAGATTTCAATGTCCCGTTTTGTGACCGAGGAAAAGGCGGCACCTTCCCAAGGCAGTATCATCTCTCCCAGAGTCGCAAGGACTACAATGATGGTAAGCCAGCCAAAACAAGGGTTTTTAATTGCTTTCGAATGAGAATGTTATGAAAGCAGATAGTCTCAAAAAAGGCAGCACGGCGGCTGTGAAGGTGCAGTGCAAACAGTTTCCCTGGCAGTGGAGATGACTGGCACGAGAGAAGAGAGAGAGAGAGAGAGAGAGAGAGAGAGAGAGAAGGGAGGGAGAAAAAAGGAGAAGAAAGAGAGAGGGAGTGTGAAAGAAAATGAAAATGGGACAGAAAGGAGGGAGGGAGAAAAAGAGAAAGAAAGAATGAAGTAGGGAGGAATAAAGGAAAGGAGAAAAGAGAGAGAAAGAGAGAAAAAGAAGAAAAGAAAGAAAAGAGGAATGGACAAAGTGAAAGAAAAAAGAGAAAGAAAGAAAAAAGAAAAGGAAGTGAAAGGAAAAAAGGAGAAGAAAAGAAAAGAGGAAGCACAGAAGGAAATGAAAGAAAAAAGGGGAGAGAAAGAAAGAAAAAAGGAAGGAAGGGAAAGAAAAAAAGGAGAAAAAAAGAAAAGAGGAAGCACAGAAGGAAATGAAAGAAAAAAAGGGAAAGAAAGAAAGAAAAAGAAGGAAGGGAAAGAAAAAAAGGAGGAAAAAAGAAAAGAGGAAGCACAGAAGGAAATGAAAGAAAAAGGGGAGAGAAAGAAAGAAAAAAGGAAGAAAGTGAAAGAAAAAAAGGAGAAAAAAAGAAAAGAGGAAGCACAGAAGGAAATGGAAGAAAAAAAGGGAAAAGAAAGAAAGAAAAAAGGAAGGAAGGAAGGGAAAGAAAAAAGGAGAAAAAAAGAAAAGAGGAAGCACAGAAGGAAATGAAAGAAAAAAGGGAACAAAAGAAAGAAAAAAGGAAGGAAGGGAAAGAAAGAAAGAAAGAAATTTTGGCCAAAATAACTTCAGTCACCAAGTGGTGGCTAACATCACCTTGGCTTTTTTTCTATCATTCCCTGCAGATCTTTTGGGAATAACTTAGGTAGGCAGTGCAGGAACTTCCTATACCTGTGATGGGGAACTTGTGGCAGGTGTTCCAGTGGAGGCATGCAAAGCCCTCTCTCTGGGTCTGCACACCATCACCAGCCGCTCACTGGTTTCCAGTGCATGCATGCGCTCGCAAGCCAACTGATCCAGAAACATCTTCCTGTGTCCATCTTCCTTTAAAGGCGTTGTTTTTTTTTTTAATGGCCAGCCTAAAATCAGCCTCGTCAAAGAACAAATTGGAGATGTGTTTCTTGGAATAGCAGTTTCCACACTTAGAGCTGCGGTAGCTGAACATTATAAAGCTGAATTCCAACATATGTGAAGGACAAATTCTGGCGTATCAAGTATGTAAATGAGATAAGAGAGAGATGGAAAGAGACAGAGAGTCTGTGCTTAAAGCCACCCAGCTAGAAAGGAAGGGACCTTGAATCCAAGTCCGACCTTAGCCCTGGAAGACAGCTGGCGGATCCTGGACCAGACCCTCTTCCGCCAGCCCACCTCACAGGGTTGTTATTATTGGGTGGATAAATAGAAGATGCTGGGATATGTTCACGGCCTTAACTGTTAAAATTGATGAAGTGAGAAACGAACAAGCGGAAAAGACAGAAGAAATTCAGAATCTGCTTTCTATTACACCAGAATTCAAGACATGAAATAGTGATATAGAATAGAATGGAATGGAATATGATAGAATGGAATGGAATAGAATAGAATAGAATAGAATAGAATAGAATAGAATAGGAAAGAATGGAATAGGATGGAATGGAATGGAATAGAATATGAAAGAATGGAATGGAATAGGATGGAATGGAATGGAATAGAATAGAATAGAATAGAATAGAAAGGAATGGAATGGAATAGAATGGAGTGGAATGGAATAGAATAGGAAAGTATGGAATGGAATAGGATGGAATGGAATGGAATAGAATACGAAAGAATGGAATGGAATAGAATAGAAAGGAATGGAATGGAGTGGAATGGAATAGAATAGGAAAGAATGGAATAGAATAGGATGGAATGGAATAGAATACGAAAGAATGGAATGGAATAGGATGGAGTGGAATGGAATAGAATAGAAAAGGAAGGGATGGAATAGGATAGGATGGGATAGATAGGATAGGAAGGAGTGGAATGGAAAGGAATGGAAAGGAATAGAATAGAATAGAATAGAATAGAATAGAATAGAATAGAACAGAATAGAATTCTGTATTAGCCAAGTGTGATTGGGGACACAAGGAATTTGTCTTTGGTGCAGATTCTCTCAATGTACATAAAAAGACAAGATACATTCATCAAGAATCATACAGCACAACACTTAGTGATAGTCATAGCATACAAATAAGCAATCAGGAAACAATCAATATCAATATTAATCATAAGGATACATGCTACAAAGTTACAGTCTTGCAGTCGTATGTGGGAGGAGATGGGTGATAGGAATGATGAGAAGATTAATAGTAATGCAGCCTTAATGAATAGTTTGACAGTGGTGAGGGAATTATTTGTTTAGCAGAGTGAGGGTGTTCGGGGGAAAACTGTCCTTGTGCCTAGTTGTTCTGGTGTGCAGTGGTCCGTAGTGTCATTTTGAGGATAGGAGTTGAAACAATTGATGACCAGGATGCGAGGGGTCTGTAGATATTTGTAAATAAATAAAATGTAAACAAAAGGATTGGAAAATGGTGCCTTCCGCTAACTTCAGATCATTCCTTGATCCTCACTGAATGTTACAGTTGAAATGTTCTAGTAGCAAAGAGAAGAGGGAAGAAGAGGTGGTTCCATAGAGGGATCTTCATTTCAGGAGAGGTTAAACGAATTTGGGGGAAATTCCTTTCATTGAGATTCCCACGCCACTTCCATTGGGATCCCAGCTGTCCTCTTCTATAAATCACGGGATTGTTTGATTTAAGAAATTATGATGCAAGAATACATCAAGATGACTCATAAACTTGGACAAGATGATTTTGCTCAAGCAAAACTCCCCAATCCAGTTTAAGGAGACCCAATTAGCTTAAAAACAAGCTATATTCCCGTTCGGTCAACACACTCAGGGAGGGACACTGCACATACATGTAAGAAACACGGTTAATGTACCGATAGACCTTGACTTACAATGCTTCATTTAGTAAGCGTTCACGTCTTACTTGGCAACAGAGCTCTTGGGCTCCATTGTGGTCATAGGTTGAGGACCACTTAGAATAGCAGAGTTGGAAGGGACCTTGAAGGTCTTCTAGTCCAACCCCCTGCTTAGGCAGGAAACCCTATACCACTTCAGATAAATGGTTATCCAATCTCTTCTTAAAAACTTCCAGTGTTGGAGCATTTACTACCTCTGGAGTTGTTCCACTGATTAATTGTTCTAACTGTTGGGAAATTTCCTCCTTAGTTCTAAGTTCTTCTCTCCTTGATTAGTTTCCACCCATTGCTTCTTGTTCTACCCTCAGGTTCCTTGGAGAATAGTTTGACTCCCTCTTCTTTGTGGCAACCCCTGAGATATCGGAAGACTCCTGTCATGTCTCCCCTAGTCCTTCTTTTCATTAAACTAGACATAGCCAGTTCCTGCAACTGTCCTCGTATGTTTAACTTGTATATCAGACAATGAAACCTTCTTGGTCTCAATTTATTTATTTTTGTTCTGCCTTGATTGATTCCCAAGGCCGCAGGACATTTCCTAGGAGTTATGCTCCTCCTGAGAACCTGTTCCAGCTTCTGCCTTCCAGCCGAACCAAGAGTTTCAACGGAGACAGCAAGTTAATCACCATGCGGTACGAGGAACGGGGGAACAACAAGTGGTGGCACAATTGCGACAAGATCTTTGAAGGCTTCAGTTCTCCGTCTCCCAAGGCCAGGAACAGTAAGTCGCTCCAGAGTTGGGGTTGTCTGTTGGGTTATGTGGAAGTAGTTGGGAATTCCTTGGTGACCTTCAACGCTACCTTGGACCCCTCTTGGGGATTCACTCAGAGGAGGAACATCTGGGTTGGCTGATAACGTAGACCGTTGTGTGGAACGGATGGCCTTAGAGGGTGCTATTTGCCTTGAGCGGGAGGAGAGGGAGAGGGAAGCACCCTTGAATGGTGGGGAGACCATCCCTTGTTTGCCGTTTTCCAGAGATAAGATGATGGTCTCAAGGGCGGGACAAGAGGAGGTCTACAGCCCCCTTGCTATCAAAACAAGGCTTCTATTCTGAGTCAAAAAGCCTTGAGGAAATTTGGACGTCTTCCATGGTTGATGGTGCAAAGTTTAAAACAAAAACCGAATGGCCCACGGCTTCCCTTGTCTTCCCCGATTTCCATTTCGAGACTTTCCTGGAATGACCCAGGTCTTCCCCAATGTTTTCAGAGACGTATGGAAGAAGGAGAATATTTGCAGCTCAGGGTTGAACTGCAGGGGTCCTTGGTGCTCTCTGAGGTTTTCCAATGGAAGCCACAAATTCTGTAAGAGAAAAGAAATCGTGCTACCGTATTTTTTGGAGTACAAGACGTACCTTTCCCCCCCACCGTCCACAAGAGCGTGGAAATGTTGGTGCGTCTTATACACCGAATACAGCCGATTTTGGCCTCCTGGAGCTCTGCCCCGCATCCCATTTTTGAAAGAAAAAAAACAGGCCGTTTTTCACACCAATTGAGGTGTTTTTGCCTTCCCCCAGCCCCCAGGAGCACAGTGCAGGCTTCAGCAGAGGTGGGGGAAGGCAAAAATGCCTCTGTTTTTGTGAAAAAAGGCCCATTTTTTGCAAAAATTGGGGTGTTTTTGCCATCCCCCCAGCCCTGCTGGAGACTGCAGAGTGCTCCTGGGGGCTGGGGAGGACCGAAACTTTTTTTTCTTACTTACCTCTTTGAAATCTTGGTGCATCTGATAACACTGGTGCATCTTATAGTCTGAAAAATACGGTAATTGTAGATTGGTGGGGGCCACTAGCCTGTATTTTAGAATCATAACAACTAAGGCTGGAAGTACTAGGGGAGCATTCGGATTTTGATGAAATCACTATGGGTTGTCCTCGACTTAACAACAGGTCATTTAGTGACCAACGGCACTGAAAAGGGGACTTACAACTGTTTTTCACAGATGCGACTTTTGTAGAATCCGCAGGGCCATGTGACGACAACTCAAGACGCTTGGCAGCCGTCTTGCATTTATGACCGTTGTGTCCCAGGGTCATGTAGATCCCCTTTTGCCACCTTCTGAACAAACCAAGTCAATGGGCCAGCCAGATTCGCTTAACAGCCAGATTATTACTGATACATCAGCTGCAGTGGTTCACTTAACAACTGTGGAAAGAAAGGTCGTGAAGCGGGGCAAAACTCACCTAACAATGGTCTCGCATAACAACAGAAACGGTGGGCTCAGTTCAGTGGTGGGTTCTGGATCCCGTTGCAACTGGTACGGTGCAACGGGGCCCGGCATCCACCACTTGAACGCCCGCAGCACGCGGACGCGTCCTTACCTCCTGTGACGCTCCGCAACGCCTCCGTGACGCTCCAGCTGCTTGGCGGAGCGTCGCGCAGGCGCCGTATGCTCCGTGCACATGCACAGAAGCGCCGAAGAGCTCAAATACTGGTAAGGATTTACCAGTAAGGATTTTACGGGCGGGTGGGTGGGCCCTCCGGAGCACCATACTGGAACGGAACCTGGTGCTCCCGGCAGGCACCTGTACACCCGTACCACCTGCAACCCACCGCTGGCTCAGTTGTAGTTCTAAGTCGTAGATTCTGCCAAGAAAAAGAATGTGTTTTGCTCAACGTTGTACATGATCCGCGCATAGTTGGAGGGGTTGACGCCTGAGGAGCTGGAGTTGTGGGAAGGTTGCTGACTTGTTCTTCTTGCTTCTGCCCCCTTTTAGCGCTGCAGGCCCCAGTGAATTGGAGGCTTGGGAAGCTGTTGGGCCGAGGAGCTTTCGGAGAAGTCTACCTTTGCTATGATGTTGACATTGGACGGGAGCTGTCTGTGAAGCAGGTGCCCTTTGACCCCGACAGCCAAGAGACCAGCAAAGTGAGTGTTTGGTCAGATAGAACGGAAGAGGAGAGAATGGTAACGTTCTTCACTGGCCAAGTGGGATTGGGCACCCACAAGGGGTTTCTCTAGGGTGCATTAAGCTTCCATTGTACACGTAGACAGCAAGGGATTAAATCATGACCATGTTCATAAAATACCATCATCATAAATGGTAAAATACAACACTCGGTGATAGATTGAGATCATTTTTTGTTTTTTCCTGTCCCTATCTCTCTCTCTCTATCTCTACCTTTCTTTCTTTCCCCTCCTTCCTTCCTTCTTTTCTACCTGATTCTTTATTTATCTATCTACTCTATACTTTCTTTTCCTTCCTTCCTTCCTTCCTTCCTTTCTGATTCATTGTCTCTCTCTCTCTCTTTCTTTTCTTTCTCTTTCTGCCTGATTTTCACTCACTCACTATCTATCTTTCTCTGTCTCCTTCCTTCCTTTTTTCTTTCTTTCCTTCTATACCTGATTCTTATTCTATCTCTACCTTTCTTTTCCTTCCTTCCTTTCTTTCTACCTGATTCATTCTCTCTCTTTCTTTCTTTCCTTTCTACATGATTCTCACTCACTCACTAACTCACTCTATCTTTCTCTGTCTCCTTCCTTCCTCTTTTCTTTCTTTCCTTCTTTCTACCTGATTTTTATTCATTCTATCTATCTATCTATCTATCTATCTATCTATCTATCTATCTATCTATCTATCTATCTATCTATCTATCTATCTATCTATCTATCTATCTATATTTTTCTTTCTTCCTTCCTTCCTGATTCTTATTCTCTCTCCCTTCCTTCCTTCCTTTCTTCTTTCCTTCCTTCCTTCCTGATTCTTATTCTCTCTCTCTCTCTCTCTCTCTCTCTCTCTCTCTCTCTCTCTCTCTCTCCCCCCCCCCCCTTCCTTCCTTCCTGGTTCTTATTCTCTCTGTCTCCCTTCCTTCCTTCCTTCCTTCCTTCCTTCCTTCCTTCCTTCCTTCCTTCCTTCCTTCCTTCCTACCTACCTACCTACCTACCTACCTACCTACCTACCTGATTCTTATTCTTTCTCTCTCTGTTCATCTATCTATTTCTGTCTCTGTATCTATCTCTTTCGCCATCCATCCATCCCTCAGATGTTTTCATCCAAATAGACTCAATTTCCTTAAGCAACGCAGTGGTGTCATCAGGCATCACAATCACCACAAATGGGCCATTTTTATGGACCCGAGGGAGGCACAGGTCCCGCTTACCCACCCACCCCAATCGGGCCATTAAACCGGGGTCTCATTCTGCTCACCCTTAAGTGGGCTCCCTGCAGTTGTGCTGCTTTAAAAAAAAAAACAACCATGCTTCCAGTTACAATCTAGGCTTTTCCACTGTTACTCAGCTCTTCCGTTTCAATTCCTGCCGTTTTTGGGGATTCAGACAGGAAACATTAGTGGCCAAATATTGTTTAGAAGCAGAATCGCTTTCCTGGAAAAGCCTTCAGATCTGCATGATGCTAACTTAAAGCTGTAGTAACCTCTTGCTCAGGCCGTCGTTTTCCTTGAATTGCAAAGAAAGAAATAGTCAACTTTGAAGTTTTAAATTGGGATGCCAGATCTTGCAAAGGGCAAACGCTTGATAAAGGTAGTCCTTGACTTACGACCACAACTGAGACCCCCCCAAAAAATTATGTTGCTGAGTGAGAGATTTGTTAAATAAGTTTGGCCCCATTTTATGACCTTTCTTGCCACAATGACTAAGCGAAACATTGCAGCTGCTAAAAGTTAATAACACAGTTGTTCAGCGAATCTGACTCTCTCCCCATTGACTTTGCTTGTCAGACGGTCCCAAAAAATGATCACATGACCCCAGGACACCGTCATAAGTACATGTCAGTTGCCAAGCACCTGAGTTTTGATCAGGCGACCATGGGGAATTCTGCAAATAAGTGTGAAAAATAAAAGTCAAAAGTTTTTCCAGTGCCGTTTTAAGTAAATGGATGATTGTAAGTTAAGGATGTTCTTGTAATTGCAAGTAATGCCATCCTTTTAAATATGTGGGTGGCTTAAAATATCCCAGTTATATCTGAAAAATGAGTGAGAAAATGTGTTTGCTGTGTTTATAAAATGTTTTGCAAGGAAATTAAAAACAGACAGAAATCCCCCAGAGTCCATATCATTTATGAGAAATGACCTTATAAAGCAATTTGGTTGCTTAATTCCGAAACTCAGGAGCGAATGAATGTGTTGGGAACTGTTTGACCATTGGCAATAAGTAAGTAAGTGATTTAGTAAGTCAATAGTTGGAGATGTTTAGTTGTGTCATCTTGAACTTGCTGATTCTTCTCCATGTTTCACTGGCAATTTAAAATTTAAAAAAAAAATGGAATTTGGAAGCTTGCCTTGTCCCTGTTTGAATTCACTGAATAGCGAAAGGAGATTTTTCAAGGACTTTTAAGGCCACGCAAATCTGCTGGCTTTGCAAACAGGGTAGCAGCTCTCACGATAGATAGTCCTTGATTTACAGCCATTCGCTTAGTGAGCGCTTGAAGTTACGACGGCACTGAAAAAAGTGACCTATGACTGTTTTTCACACATACGATCATGGGCCGCATCTCTGTGGTCCTATCAACAAAATTTGGGCTCGTTGGCAACTGGCGTGTACCGTATTTTGGGGGGCATAAGACGCACCAAGATTTTGAAGAGGCAAATTTTTTAAAAAAGTTTTTTGCATTCTGTAGACCTCCCAAAAACGCCCCATTTTTTGCAAAAACAGGTCATTTTTTGTCAATAAAAGGGCATGCATAGACTTTAGGAGGCTTGTAAAGTGCTCCTGGGGACTGGGGGGGGGACGAGCCCCCAGGAGCACTCTGGAAGCCTCCTAAAGGCTATGTAAGGCCATTTTGTTGAAGGAGGCGGGGTTTTGAGAGGCCAAAAATGCTGTATTCAGTGTATAAGACGCACCCAGATTTTCACCCTCTTTTTTGAGGGAAAAGGTGCATCTTATACTCTGAAAAATATAGTATGTACCATGTCTGCCACCTCCCTGGTCATGCGATCACCATTTATGATCTTCCCATTCAGCTTCCAACAAGTGAAGTCAATGCGAGACATTAGATTCACTTAATGACTGCCGGTTCCAATCTGGGTTGGTCACTGCATCCTGCACCATTATCCTGAGACGTGTACTATATATTTGCCTTCATTCACTTAATGACCGACTGCATGAGTCACTTGTTAACTGCAGCAATCCTCATTGTGGCCAAAAGGTCATTCTAATGGGGGGGGGGAGAGAACTCACTTAACAACCCTCACTTAACAACCACCTTGCTTAACAACAGAAATTTTGGCCTCCATTGCAGTTGTAAGTCGAGGTCTATCTATGCTGGGGATGAACACTAAGGTTGATCAGTATCTTTATGTGCTTTAATTTTTAGTAAGGGTTTTTTAAAAAGGAAGATTAAAAACGAATACAAAGTTAAGGGGAAGAAACGAAACTGAAAGCTGATAATACAAGAGGGAAAAATAGAGAAGGAAGGAGAAAAAAAAGAACTTATTTTTCTTTGCTGCAATTGTAACCAGAATTATGAAGCTGCCTCTTTACAGTTAAAAGATAGAACAGAGTAGAACAGAGTAGAGTAGAATAGAATAGAATAGAATAGAATAGAATAGAATAGAATAGCAGATTTGGAAGGGACTTTGGAAGGCTTTCCTGCTTAGGCAGGAAACCCTACAACCACTTCAGACAAATGGCTATCCAACATCTTCTTAAAGACTTCCAGTGTTGGAGAATTCACAACCTCCGGAGGCAACTTCTGTTCCACTGATTAATTGTTCTAACTGTCAGTAAATTTCTCCTCAGTTCTAAGTTGCTTCTCTCCTTGATTAGTTTCCACCCATTGCTTCTTGTCCTGCCCTCAGGAGCCTTGGAGAATAGTTTGACTCCCTCTTCTTTGGGGCAACCCCTGAGATATTGGAAGACTGCTATCATGTCTCCCCTAGTCCTTCTTTTCATTAAACTAGACATATAGCTCTCTTCTTTCTCTAGTCCATCAGCAAAACTATAAATCATTATTTTCTGTTTAGTCCATAAAGGGATTCCAATCAACAATACAAAGATATTATCTTTTCTCTAATCGAAAAAGCCAACTTAACTATCTCCCATCATCTTTAACAAGATCCCACCATTGTGGGAACAGGTAGTCCTCCACTTTTGACAATTCATATAGTGGCCATTCAAAGTTACAGCGGCCCTGAAAAAAGCGATTTATGACCATTTTTCACACTTACGACCATTGCAGCATCCCCAGGGTCACGTGATCAAAATTCGGCCGCTTGGCAACTGACTCATATTTATGACGGTTGCAGCATCCCGGAGTCACGTTGATCCCCTTTTGACAAGCAAAGTCAGTGGTGATTCATTTAATAACCATATGACTAAGGCAACAGCTGCAATGATTCACTTAACTGTGACAAGACAGGTTGTAAAATGGAGCAAATTCACTTAACTACTGTCTCGCTTAGCAACAGGGGCTCCCTTGTGGCCAAAAGTCTAGGATTACCCGTATAGCCAAATCTTTCCATTCTTATCTTCATGCTTCTTCTGAGCTTCTTTAATGTATCTTGGAGGCCACCAATGAAAACAGGAAGATTTCACATTTCTGGATCATCCTTTTGCATCCGGGGGACAAAATCAGGGGTGGAATCCAGCAGGTTCTGGAGAACCAGTAGTGGAAATTTTGAGTAGTTTGGAGAACCCTCTGAAAATAGCACCTCTGGCTAGCTCCGGAGAGGGGAGGGAATGGAGATTTCGCAGTATTCTTCCCCTGCCATGGCCACCAAGCCACGTCCACAGTAGTAAAAAAAAAAATCAAATTTCACCACTGGGCAAAATGATTGCAAAACTCTGTTCTTCTCTTAAGCAGGCCAGAATAGCAATAGCAATAGCAGTTAGACTTATATACCGCTTCCTAGGGCTTTCAGCCCTCTCTAAGCGGTTTACAGAGAGTCAGCATATTGCCCCCAACAACAATCCGGGTCCTCATTTCACCCACCTCGGAAGGATGGAAGGCTGAGTCAACCCTGAGCCGGTGAGATTTGAACAGCCGAACTGCAGATAACAGTCAGCTGAAGTGGACTGCAGTACTGCATTTAACCACTGCGCCACTTCGGCTCGTAGGGGGGAAAAAAAACGCAAATCCACCTCGGTAAACTCATAGCTTATTCCTTGCAAGTTTGGAACTAGGAAACAAGAAAGAAACTAAATTTTATTTCCTAGATTCGTTCGTTCACCATATCTGATATCTGGTTGTATCCACCAATCTGCTTTTCGCTCAGTTAATGAATTTGGATTTATTTCAGGAAGTGAATGCCTTGGAGTGTGAGATCCAGCTGCTTAAAACTCTCCGCCACGAGAGGATAGTACAGTATTACGGCTGTCTCCGCGATCCGGAAGAGAGGAAACTGTCTATCTTCGTGGAATATATGCCTGGGGTAAGCCATTTTATTTATCGGTTTATTAAGTGTATTTCTACCCTGTTTTCCCGAAAATAAGACACCCTCCCAGATAAGGCCAATCGGGCTTTTGAGCACATGCACTGAAATAAGCTCTTCCCCGAAAATATTGCAACACAGCAGCAGCCATGAGGTGACCACGCTCTCCGTCTCCTGCACCTTAAATATAATAAGACCTCCCCGAAAATAAGGCCAAGCGCTTATTTCGGGGGTCAAAAGAAAATAAGACCCTGTCTTATTTTCAGGAAAAAAACAGTGTCCATTGGGATCCAAGAGATTCTTTGTGTCTTACGTATATGGAATACATGGAAAATATTCATTGTATAATTTTAAAACCCTACAGCCGTCCATTGGAACTATACACAGGTAGACCTACAACAGTTCCCTTAGCACTGAAAAGGTTATTTATGTCTGTTTTTCATGCTTACGACCGCTGCAGCATTCCCATGGTCACGAAATCAAAATTAAGATGCTTGCGGAGCTGTCTCACATTTGTGACGGGTTGCAATGCCTCGGGATCACGTGATCCCCTTTTGCGACCTTCTGGCAAGCAAAGTCAATGGGGAAGCCAGATTCCCTTAACAACCGTGTTACTAACTAAACAACTGCAGTGATCCACTTAACAACCGTTGCAAGGAAGGTTATAGAATGAGGCAAAATTGACTTAACAAATGTCCACAACAGATGTTTCGGGGTCAAATTTTGGTTGTGGTGAGAGTGCAGTACTGCAGGGCTACTTCTGCTGACTGCCGGCTGCCTGCAATTTGGTAGTTCGAACCTCACCAGGCTCAAGGTTTGAGTCAACTTCCATCCTTCTGAGGTGGGTAAAATGAGGACCCAGATTGTTGGGGGCAAGAGGCTGACTCTGTAAACTGTTTAGAGCAGTGTTTCTCAACCTTGGCAACTTGAAGATGTCCGGACTTCAACTCCCAGAATACCCCAGCCAGCGAATGCTGGCTGGGGAATTCTGGGAGTTGAAGTCCAGACATCTTCAAGTTGCCAAGGTTGAGAAACACTGGTTTAGAGAGAGCTGTAAAGCACTGTAAAGTGGTATATAAGTCTATAAAGCGGTATATAAGCAGTAAACGGAGCCATGGTGGATTTCATTCCCAGAATTCATCAGCCAATATGCTGCGGGGAATTCTGGGAGTTGAAATTGAAATATCTTTAAAGTTTTCTGAGGTTAAGAAAAACACTATTCTTAGGGGAACAATACAGTTAATCCTTGATTTATGACCATAGTTGGGACAAGAATTTCCATGGCTAAACAAGACAGTGGTTAAGTGAATCACTCTGGATTGTATGACCTGTTTTTGAATTGGTTGTTAACCAAGTTACTGCAGTTATTAAATGAGTCGCACATTTTTAAATGAACCCTGCTTCTCTCCTGAACTTGGATTATTGTCAGAAGCTGGCTTAGATGTTACAAGTGACAATGATGTGACCTCAGGACAGTGAAACTATCATGAATACATGCCAGTTGCCAAGTGCCCAAAATTTGACCACATGACCATGTGGATGCTGTTATGGTTGTGATGGGCACGATAAATTAGAATATAGAATAATAGAATTGGAAGGGGCTTTGGAGGTCTTCTAGTCCAACCCCCTGCTTAGGCAGGAAATCCTACAACCACTTCAGACAAATGGTCCACCAACATCTTCTTGAAAACCTCCAGTGTTGGAGCATTCACAACTTCTGGAGGCAAATTGTTCCACTGATTAATTGTTCTAACTGTCAGGAAATTTGTCCTTAGTTCTAAGTTGCTTCTCTCCTTGATTAGTTCCCACCCATTGCTTCTTGTTCCGCCCTCAGGTGCCTTGGAGAATAGCTTGACTCCCTCTTCTTTGTGGCAGCCCCTGAGATATTGGAAGACTGCTATCATGTCTCCCCTATTCCTTCTTTTCATTAAACTAGACACACCCAGTTCCTGCAACCGTTCTTCATATGTTTTAGCCTCCAGTGTCCCCTAATCCTCTTTGCTGCTCTTCTCTGCACTCTTTCCAGAGTCTCCACATCTTTTCTACATCATGGCGACCAAAACTGAATGCAATATTCCAAGTGTGGCCTTACCAAGGCATTATAAAGTGCTATTAACACTTCACCTGATTTTGATTCTATCCCTCTGCTTATGCAGCCCAGAACTGTATTGTAGGTCACTTTTTCAGTGCCATTTGAATAGTCGCTAAATTATAAGTTGTGAGTTAAGGACTATCTGTGTAAGAGACTGTCCTGAGTGCAGATTCCAGCTAGCTGCTTTAAATTGAGTCCCAATCTGTACAATTCGCACCGACTCAGCCTAAACCTGGGAATAGGAAGAGATGAAATCCTCGTTTGGATATGGCTGGATAAAGAGTCACCACAAAAGAATGAAAAAAGGAAAAAGGGAACAAAAGGACTTTTTTTCCAACCAGGAAGCACCAGGCCCTGAGAACAAAGGTTTCCGCTTAACACAGATGCTAATATTCACTTTTCTTTGTTTCTCCCCCCAAAAACACGAGTGCTCTGGCGAGACCTCATTTCGGAAGCTATTTATTGCACTTTCCCACTATAACAAAGTTTGTTTTGATCCAATGCAGGCCGCAGTCACATTAAGCCTTGATTGGGGGTGCAAAGAACTGGGAGGCCCCCATATGCTTAACCCACCATTCAGTGAATCAGAGCAGTTGGGTATGGGCTACAGTTAGTCCTTGACTTATGGCCACTATTGAGCCCAGCGTTTCTGTTTTTAAGCGGGGCAAGTGAGTTTTGCCCCATTTTACCATTTCTTGCCACTGTTGTTAAGTGAATCAGTGCGGTTGTTCAGTTAACAACAAACACAGTTGTTAAGCTTACCCGTGCTTACTTTACTTGCCGGGGGTGGGTGGGGGTGGAGTCGCAAAAACAGATGACACAACCGATCCCAGAAAACTGCCACCGTCATAAATATGAACCAGTTGCCAAATACCCAAGTTTTGATCCCCTGACCATGGGAATGCTGTAACAGTCACAAGAAAAATAGTCCGAAAAATAGTCTTTTTTTTTCCAGTGCTGTTGTAACGGTCACTAAATGAATGGTTCTAAGTTGAGGACTACCAGGGTTAATGAGGGAAGCAGTAGAAAAAATATTCACCTTGGTGCCATTCTTAGTTCTGTGAAATTTCTGGCAGCCTGCAAACAGAATGGATAAGGAATATCTTCTCTCTCTTTCCCATTGTGGCCAACACAAACTTCTGTTCTAATAGCTAATACTGTACAGGTAGTTCTCGACTTAACCTCTTTTAATGGCCAATCAGTTTTATAGAAGGCATCCCTTACGACCTGCATTCGAAGAGCCGAGGTGGCGCAGTGGTTAAATGCAGCACTGCAGGCTACTTCAGCTGACTGTAGTTCTGCAGTTCGGCTGTTCAAATCTCACCGGCTCAAGGTTGAACTCAGCCTTCCATCCTTCCGAGGTGGGTAAAATGAGGACCCGGATTGTTGTTGGGGGCGATATGCTGACTCTGTAAACCGCTTAGAGAGGGCTGAAAGCCCTATGAAGCGGTATATAAGTCTAACTGCTATTGCTAAAGTTCAGGTGGATTTTCCCTGCACAGTCACATGATTGCACTTCCAGTGGCCAGGAGCCGGTTTCTGGTCATTTGTAATGTCCTGTGGTCAGGGGACTGCATTTTACAACTTTTTTTTTTTTTTGCCAACAACTGGCATTTATTTCGGATTCCAGTCCATAACAAACTCTCTGTTTCCTTTTTTTCTTTCATCTCTCTCTCACTTTTTCTTTCTTTTTTCTTTCTTTCTCTTTCTCTTTCTCTCTGTGTGTGAGTCTGTGTGTGTGTGTGTGTGTGTGTATGAGAGTGGTGGGTTTCAAAAATTTTTCGAACCTACTCTGAGGGTGTGACCTCCTTTGTGGGAGTGGCTTGCCGGCCATGTGACCTGGTGGGAGTGGCTTGCCAGCCATGTGTTTTCTTTCTTTCTTTCTTTTCTTTTTTCTTTCTTTCTCTCTCTCTCTTTCCTTCCTTTTGTCTCTCTGTTCCTTTTTTTCTTTCATCTCTCTCTCACTTTTTCTTTCTTTTTTCTTTTTTTCTCTTTCTCTTTCTCTCTGTGTGTGAGTCTGTGTGTGTGTGTGTGTGTGTGTGTGTGTGTGTGAGTGGTGGGTTTCAAAAAAATTTGGACCCTCTTCTGTAGGTGTGGCCTGCTTTCTGGTGGAACCTCTTCTAACCGGTTCGGTAGATTTGACGAACCGGTTCTACCGAACTGGTGCGAACTGGTAGGAACCCACCTCTGAGGTGCGCCTGACTCAAATATGATTGTTTATCCCTTTGAACTTGGTGCCCCCCAGGAGCTGAGAAACGTTTCGGAAGGCGTAGAGTTTCAGGAAGCCAAGAAATTAATCAGTTATTCATCTCTTGTGTTTTTAGGGTTCAATCAAAGACCAGCTAAAAGCCTACGGGGCTTTGACAGAGAATGTGACTCGTAAATATACAAGGCAGATCCTACAAGGCGTCTCCTACCTCCACAGCAACATGATTGTACACAGGGACATTAAAGGTAGGCACAACATGCCAACTCAGAGGACATTTTAAGTCCACCAAAAGGCTTCAAGGACCAAATTTTTTTTTAAAAAAGGTTTCCAACTTGATGGAGCCTGGAATGAAAATTGAGGTTGTGATGAAATCTACGGTGCGATTTCTCAAAGATTTTCATCCCACCGTGAAAATGGCTTTTTCCCCCCCCCCTCCTTACTTTATTTGTAGGACGTTTAGAATTTTTCTAAGATGGGTTCTTGCTCACCATCTGAGCTGATTGTGTTACTGGAAGTGGGAAGGTGATGATTCTGCCTTATGTTCCCCAGTCTGGGGAACAAGCAAGAAAAACACCAGGCAGAAAATATATTTTAATGCAGCGTTTCTCCACCTCAGCAAGTTCAAGATGGTGGATTTCCCCACGCTGGCTGGGGAATTCTGGGAGTTTGAAGTCCACTGATTTTGTAATTGCTGAGGTTGAAAAAACACTTTTAACATCTTTCTTTGGCATTTAGGGGGAATTAGAGGCATTTGAGAGAATCTTCCCACATACCATACGTCTTTCCTTATCACTAAATTAGGGCAAGGCTATCCCAATACAGGTAGTCCTCAACTTATGAGCACAATTGAGCCCAAGATTTACTGTATTTTTTGGAGTATAAAACACACTAAGATCTTGAAGAGGCAAAATTTTTGTGCTCTGCAACCTCCCCAAAAATGGCCCGATTTTTGCTGCTGGAGGGGGCACAAAAATGAGGAAAAAAATGGCCCGTTTTTCACTCATTTTTACCCTCCCCAGCCCCCAGGAGCACTCTGGAAGCCTCCTAAAGGCTATGAATGGCCATTTTTGCAAAAGGGGCAGGGTTTCGGGAGGCCAAAAATGCTGTATTGAGTGTATAAGACACACCCAGATTTTCACCCTCTTTTTTGAGGGGAAAAGGTGCGTCTTATACTCCAAAAAATACGGTAGGTTGCTAAGTGAGAAACCAGTTAAGTGAGGTTTGTCTCATTTTACAATGTTTCTTGCCACATTTGTTAAGTGAATGATGCAGTTGTTCAATTAGTCACATGGTTATTAAGTGAATCTGGCTTCCCTATCGAGTTTGCTTGTCAGAAGATCGAAAAAGGTGATCATGTGACCCTGGGACACATACTGCAGCCGTCATAAATGTGAGTCGGTTGTCAAGCATCCAGATACAAACCATGTGGCCATGAGGATGCTGTGACGGTCGTAAGTGTGAAAAGTGGTCCTTGTAACTTTGAATGGTCACTAAGCAAACTGTTGTAAGTCAAGGACTACCTGTATCTATCTATCAGAATCTCCTTTAAGACATATTTAAAACAAAATTCTCTCTTCCCTCTTTTATCAAATTGAATTAGAACAAAACGGGGGAAATGCCGTCCCAGATTAATGCAAGAACTTTAGCAACCAAAAAGAAAAACAGGAATTTGATGCCAGAAAGGATATGCTAGTTAAAACATGACTTTCCAATAAAAGCAGGGCCACTATTGGGGCTGCTACAATATTGATATAAAGGCGAAGAGATAGGGACACACATATATACACTACATTATTTCACATCATGCATTTCTAAAATATGGACATATACACATACTATTTTATTATAATATGGGATTTTTAATACATTGGTGCACACAAAGTTTCTTACAATATGAGGAAGGTTGCAATTGTTGTGGATCAGGAGTTATCCACATCATCGGGGACCCAAAAAAAAACCCCACCCCAGAATTGGAGCTGCTAGAAAAAATATGTGAGATTTGTTTTGGAGGCTGATAAGAGTTTAGTTTCCAAGGGCTGCTTGTCCGTGTGAGTCCCTAGAGGTAAAATTATGGCCCTGAATATACAGCAAATATGTTGTCTTGTGATGATCTCAATCTTCATTGTGTGCAATCAAGTTCTAAGCACCAGGCACTTGGCTAAGGGAGATGGAATTCAAGGTTTACAGCAATATCCTGCCAATTTACTGCTGACTCTCTGTCATGTTGTCTTCTCATTTGACCTCTCCTCCACCTCCTCCTTCCCTATCTTTTCCTTTTCCTCTTTGTCTATCATCTCCTTCTCCTCTTCCTCCTATCTTTGCTTTTCCCTCTTTGTCTATCATCTCCTTCCTCCATCTATCTATTCTTTTTCCCTCTTTGTCTATCAACTCCTCCTCCTCCTCTTCATTTATCTTTTCCTTTTTCTCTTTGTCTATCTTATCCACCTCTTCTCCTCCTTTCTTCCTCTTCTGTCTTCTCCTTCTCCTCTTTGTCTGTTTCATTCTCCTCCTCCTCCTCCTCATCTTCTTCTTCATCTTTCTTCTCCTTCTTTGTTTCCCTTCTCTGCATTGTTTTTTTTTCCCCCTCCAATCTAGGTGCCAACATTTTGAGAGATTCTGTCGGGAACATTAAACTAGGAGACTTTGGGGCCAGCAAACGCATTCAGACGATCTGCATGTCTGGGACGGGTATAAAATCTGTCACGGGAACTCCCTACTGGATGAGCCCAGAGGTGATTAGCGGAGAAGGCTACGGAAGGAAGGCCGACGTGTGGTAAGAACCATTTTCCCAATCCAGCTTTGTTTACAGCACCAGTCACCAACTGGTGGTCCATGAGAAAATTTTGGTGGTCCAAAGAAAAATTATTAGCATTTTTTATATTGCAATAAATCAGGGCTCCTCAAATTATGGCCCCTGGGCCAGATATGTGCAATGAATTGCTAGTGTTGCTACAGAGTCTCCCCCTTTGGGGGCTTTTTGTGTGGGTCAGAGGGGGCTCAGAAATTCCGATTTGGGGTCTGATTCGGCCTCCTGGTGGGGGGCTTTGGGCGGAGGCTGGGGGGAAGCACCGCTGGTGGCGAAGAGCCGGAGGGCCTTGTTCCAATGGGGCTGCATCATGGCCTGGAACTGGCTGACCATCTCAGCCCCCTGAGCCTCCAGGCGCCGGCACCTGGCCTTGCATTCCCGCAGGTCTTCCCTCTGCTTGGAAAGCCCATTCTTGTAGTCCTCAGTGAGGCGCTTCTGCTGAGCCTCCTTCTCGGTCAGATCCAATTTGAACTGAGCTGTTTTGCCAACTCTTTCTCCTGGTGGCTTCTTAGCTCCAGCAACTGCTTCCAGTTGGGGCCCTAAGGAGCCCGGGCGGGCAGGCGAAAAGTGGCTGGGAAGGGAGGGGCGAGTGGAGGCTGATGAGGCGCCCCTTGATGTGAGTGACATTGAGTTGTCCACGCCCACCCAGTCACATGACCACTTAGCCACGCCCACCCAGCCAGTCATTAGGCAGATCCTATTAGTGGTCCGCGGGATTTAAAATTACGAATTTAGTCCGATTGGACCTGAATCGAGGTCTGAAATGTTGGTGACCCCTGATTTACAGGCTTGATGTGATGGGGAACCAAGGAGGAGAGCAGAGTCCCCTTCGCCTCCCCAAAAGCGTTGCAGAAATAAACATTTTTGGGATTTCTTTTTTCCCCCTCCACGGTCTTTCCCAGGAGTTTGGGTTGCACCGTGGTAGAAATGCTGACCGAGAAGCCACCCTGGGCCGAATACGAAGCCATGGCCGCCATCTTCAAGATTGCGACCCAGCCCACCAAGCCTCAGCTTCCCGACGGCGTTTCGGAGTACTGCCGCAACTTTCTCAAGCTGATCTTTGTGGAGGAAAAGCGGAGGCCCACCGCGGAAGACCTTTTGAGGCACCCGTTTGTGAACTTCAGCCTCTAGCAGCGGTTGGAAGAGGAGGAGGAGGAGGAAACCAAAGACTCCATGCCTAAAGAAAAGGTGTGGATGACGACGGAGACCTGTGTGGTTCTCCGTTCAGCCTCACTTGGGGCTGCTTCTCCCTGAGCTGTGTAGTTTTCTTATCAGCCTCCTTGGCTGGGTCTTATTGTGCCTTTAGGCTGAACCTCCATCCGTCTTGATCCTTCTGGATCACGGGTCCCCAACCTTGGCGACTTTAAGACTTGTGGACTTCAACTCCCAGAGTTCCTCCACAAGTCTTAAAAGTCGCCAAGATTGGAGACCCTTGTTCTAGATCAGTGTTTCTCGACCTTAGCGACTTTAAAGTCCTGTGGACTTCAACTCCCAGAATTCCCCAGCCAGCTCTGCTGGCTGGGGGATTCTGGAAGTTGAAGTCCACAGGACTTAAAGTCGCCAAGGTTGAGAAACACTGATCTAGATGATCAACGAAAAAGGAGGTTTTACCAAACAGTTGGTGCCATTAATAAGAGCTGTGTGTGCCTTGTGAATATTAGCAGGTTTTCTGCTTGGGTTGTTTTCTGATGAGAATTGAATGGGTTGGATCAGCCACTAAGGAACAAAAGAATGAAGGAATCTGGTAGATTCTTGACTAGAGCCCTTGAGTAAAACTGCTTCTCAGAACCAGCTCAGTTGTCGCCTGCCAATAGGTAGCTTCGAAAGGGGAGCTTAGAGGATCCTCATTTTCAGGATCCTTGGGAAAAGGAGAAGCTGTGATTCGTAGAATCGCTTACAAAACAATCGCCTTGATTTTTTTAAAAAACAAAAAACCGCTAGTGAAATTAAGGAGCATAGGGGGCTTCTCCAAACCTTTGACCCTGAAAAGGAAGGGGGGAAAAAAGTTATATTCCAATCACATGTTACATATTTCGTTAAAACCACAGAGGGAAGTTGTCTGCTGTTGCTAAATTATCATGGCTCATGTTTAGTTTTCTTCTAAAATCACAAAAGTCGTTTAAAAAAGATGGCAGACCAGTTTCCTTGCTCTACCCACCACTGTTGCAAAAAGGATAAATTAAAATATATCCCTCAAGGCTTGTGGTCTGAGGGATATCACACAAAACGCTCCCACCAAATAGTACTCAGCAATTATTTAAGTATAAGATATCAGCATTAACTGTATTAATGGGTTGAGTGAAGAGATGGATTCTGCTACTGAGTTAAAAGTGGCTCTTTTCCCGCAAACTAATTTGTGATCAACTTATTTATTTATTTATTCTTAAACAAAGTAGACACTTATTAAAAACAACAACAACAACAACAACAATGAAACATTTTCCAGGGCAAAATAGTTTTCCCACCTGGGTTAGCTGAATGCATCATGTGAAGGAAAAAAATGCCCATTTATCTCAGCTTGATGAATGAAAGAACAGTTTGATCTAAGGATGACAACTGCCTCGGTTTAATTTAGTGGAAGAGGTTTACCAAGCCTCATACAAATGAAGTGTACAAATACTGTAGAACAGTGGGAAGGACAGAATAAACAAGACTAAAAAAATTTCAGCCTTGGAAGAGATAATTTTCCGTGTGGACAAGTAAGCTTTCAAGGCGAAAAGAGTTAAGTTACATCAAGGAAAGTTTGGCTCAGTGGTAAAAGGAAGCAATTTATAGATAGTCTTCACTTACAACCATGCTTGAGACTGGAGTTTCCATTGTTTGTTGGTGCGGTCATAAAGCGAGTCATCACATGGTCATTTTTACCATGGTTGTTAAAGAAATCTATCTTCCCCACTGATTTTTTTTTTTCTGTCAGAAACTAGCTGGGTAGATTTCAAATCTTGGGTGATTGCAGGCCATCTTGCCAAAGATCTGAATAGTGATTAAGAAACTGCAAATTAATAAGTGGAAAGGCAGAGTCATAAATAACCTTTTTTCCAAGGGTATTATAACTTTGGTTAAACGAATGGTCATAAGTCAAGGACCTCCTGTGTAAGGCCACCAGAGCCAAATCATTCTCTGCCATTTTTTTTCTTGATTCACGTTGCATGTTGTTGCCAGTTTGAATATTTCTCAGAAAGTTAAAATTCCTGTGGTGGTATAAATTTATATTTCTTGTGCCAGTGATCCAGTTTAAACGTCTGCGATTGAAGTCCTTGGGTACTTTAAACAACTGTGTGTATCTAGCAAATATTTCACTTAATTTACATTCTGTGCTGATGAGAAACCTCATTATAAATTTCACCCTCGGAAAACAAGATTTTTTGGGGTTTTGCTTTGTTTGGGTTTTGCTTTGTTTGGGTTTTGCTTGTCACAAGACAGGCAAAAAACACCACATTTTGTGGGCTACTTTTACAGTGATTAAAAAACTAAAACAAGCAGAGATTGCTTGAAGAATTTATGCCCTTTTTTGGTGATTGTATAGTACATGTAGTCCTTGACTTACAACCATTTATTTAGTGAGTGTTCAAAGTAAAAAAAAATGACTTACAATGGTTTTTCACGCCATCATTGTAGCATCTCCATGGCCACATGATAAAATTCAGATACTTGGCAACTGATTCATGTTTATGACGGCTGCAATGTTCCCGGGGGGGGGTCATGTGATCATCTTTTGCCACCTTCTGACCAGCAAAATCAATGGGGAAGCTTGATTCACTTAACAACCGTGTTACTAATTTAACAACTGCAGTGATTTACTTAACAACGGTTGGCAAGAAAGGCTGTAAAACGGGGGCAAAACTCACTTGACAAATGTCTTACTTAACAACAGAAATTTTGGGTTAAATTGTGGTCATAATTAGTTCCAACCCTTGACTTCCAGCCTGAACTCTCTTATCTATTAATGCTGTTAAGACAGAAGTTTCGGTAAACTGATGCTTTCGATGGGCAGAACTGTGGAACGCAACAGAGTTTTAGAAAGCAAGTTGGAAAGTTGTTTTTTATGATGGTGACTTGCTCTCCTTGCCTGTGCATTCAGTAGGGTGTGCCAATAATCTTACCCAGGGTTAGGATTCAGCCGGTTCGGGCGAACTGAATGCTAGTTTTACATCTGGTTTGCCGAACCGGTAGTTGCACCTACCCTACTTCTTCCAGGCATCTCACCCGTTTTGGATGCTAGGTAAGTGCTGAGGCCATGCGGAGGCTCTGGGAGGGCGAAAAACAGGCCTCCCGGAAGTTCTGGGAGTCTGGAAACGGGCCCGTTTCCAACCTTTGGGGGGCTTCTGGAGCCTCGGGGAGGCCATTTTTGCCCTCCCAGAGGCTCAAGGAAGGCCTCCGGAGCCTGGGGTGCAGGAGTTTGAGTAGGCCACGCCCAGCATGGTTACGCCCACCCATCAACCTGGCAGCAAACCAGTTGCTAAAATTTTTGAACCCCACCCCTGATTCCTTGTGTTGGTTCTTCTGAAGCCAAACTTACAAATTGCTAGACTTTCTGGTGCTATGAGTTCCAATTCCTAAGAAAGAACAAACTCTGTTTTTTAAGAACGTCGTTTATCCAAAGATGATAAGGAGAAGCCCTCAATGTCCCCACCTTTTTTTTTTTTTTAAATCATTTTTCTACTCTGTATTTGGACCAAAGATTATATGCATTCCAGTAATAGTAATATGTGTAAAGAATATTTGAAGGTGTAAATTGTTACTTGTTCATCTCAGCCCATTTTGGAGAATTTCCTTTCTCGGTTTTTTCTCCTGTATTTCTCCTAAGTTGAACTGGATTTCCTGCCTTGTTGTTTCCATTGTTTCTTGGATGCCTTCAGAAATGATGTTTGCACTTTGGCAGTCTTTGTGACAATTATGCCTTTGCCATCAATATATTATTGTGTTCTTTCTCCACCTATGTTGATATGTAAATAGATATGAATAATTCCTCAGGTGCCTTGATTTCATTTTTGCTGATTTCTCTGGCTGTGATTTATATGCACAAAAGAGAATAAAACAGACCAAAAACATGAAAAAGAAAAGGAATACATTGACTTTAGATGCATGGAAACCAAGTGCAGCTTAGCTAACTGGAATCTGTTGCTTTTAGTGGCCCTTATTGCAAATTCAATGGAAGTTTCCACACTAATGTATGAATTCTATACAATTTGTTAAAAAAAAACAAAAGGAAATACATATATCAAGAAAGAAGTACTGGTACTAGAAACTCTGCTTTTGGGGAAAAACAACAACAGCAAGTTCAATCATATCTTCACGTATATGGAGTCTATTTTTTTCCCTACCCAGGAAAATAGGGTTAAGATTGCACATTGTCTAAGGATCACAAGCTGATCTAAAGACCTACCGCTACATGGACTTACTATATTTTAATTTAAATTGGCCTAAACCTGGATTAGCTAAGAGATTTGGAAAAAGTTTATAGAGTTCTTTGCTGTTAACTGACTACTAATTCATAGAGTGCCTTAAACAGACACTTCATCAATTAGCAATGAAGACAGATTCAGAAGTCATTGAAATAAATTCTGTAGACACACTCATCAATTGTTCTATCCGTGTTAGCAGAATCCTTCCCATTTTGTGTCTTAAGTGTGTTGTGAAGGGTCTCTCAGCTTGGCTGTTTTCTTGCAGACATTTCATTTCATCCCTGGACCATCTGCAAGAAAACAACCAAGCTCATTTCAACCCTGAGCTACAAATATTCTCCTTTATTTGTGTGTTGTGTTTGCCCCTCGGCTTGAAAGTAGAAGGAGGCTTCAAATGTAGGAGCTTCACTTTTTTTTCAGAATGCAACACACCAATGTCCTGTTCACACAATGCTACATGAAGGCACTATGTTAAATAGAACAAGGATTCCCCCAATCTTTTGGACAAATTCTGTGCAGAAAGGTTTTTCCGTGGACCAGAGATGGTGTGGTTTCGTGTGCTTCCTGCACCCCGCTGATAAGGCTTCACTTGTTTGTGTGGCCCAGTTTCTGACCAGTGCCGGTCCCCAGACCAGGAATTAGGGACCCCTGAAATAAACTGTTCATGCCAACTACCAATTGGATTTTAGTTTACAATGTTGAACGACGTATGGGTGGTATGCCAAAGTCTAGTTTTATTTTAACAACTCCCTTGTCAAATGTTAATTCTTGAGGTGATGTCAATGCCTTATTACAACTCTAGAAGAATAAGATAACCTTTATAGTCATTTTTCCCCTCCTGTGGGCACTCCGGCACACATTAAAAATGAAATTCTGTAGCTCAGAAGTGTACATATACATAGCAAACATGTAGACATGCTATATATACATAACATATGTATAGACCTACACCCTTGCATATAAATACATATAAATATTAATCCCTGTCCATCTCGAGTACCTAGCGGAAAGAGGAAGCTTGGAAGTTCAGAAGGTTGATACTGTAATGGAACAAAACTTTGGCTGAATCTGGATGTTCTGCTTCGGGTACCACGGGGCCTTTCTCTCCTCCTGGAAGGAAAACAGGTCATGAGGGGCATGTATAACATCCCAGACAATCCTGCGGACCCTCTCGGGCATCACTTGTAGGCCACGCCCTGCATAGGAGGAAGTGAACTGCTAATGAACTTTTCTGCCATCCTCACCACTCCCTGCACCGCCTTCCTGTCTGAAGCAGTGAGGCTTCCAAACCAGACATTATGCAATGTGACAGGATGCTCTCAATCGTCCCTTTATAGAAAGTGGTGAGGACAGGGGGGGGGGGAGGAAGATGCACTTTTAGCGTGCGATGCAGAAAATGAAGGCACCGCTAGGCCCACTTCACTGTTGTCTCACTGTTGAGGATCCAAGCCAGACTACTTGTTCGCTGCACGCCAGTAATGGTTTCCTCTTACCTTTGCTAACAGTTTGGAACCGGGAGCATGGTGTTTCTGCGCATGCGCAGAGCATCCGTAATGATGGGCGGGGAGGGAGCCTCCAGCCCCTGATGCTACCAGTTCGCCCGAAGGGGCGAACCAGCAAATACCACCTCTGCTGCACATCCAGAAACTTGATATGGCTAACCATCTCTACAGGTTTATATGCAGAGGAACGTGGCTTGCTAGATTCTTCTGGAATCAATAATGGTTTATTTAGTTTAAAGAAGGGCTGTTCTTATTACACCAGTTCATGCAGAGGAACGTGGCTTGCTAGATTCTTCTGGAATCAATAATGGTCTCTTTAGTTTAAAGAAGGGCTGTTCTTATTACACCAGTTCACCCTCTATCCCCTTGCGGGAAGCTCCCTCATTGTCATCTTAAATAAGGCCCACCACTGTTGTGTCGTTGGCATACTTCACAAAGTGGCCGGTGGCAAACCTTGCACAACAGTCAACAGGGTGAACAACAGCGGGTTTAGGATGCAGCCCTGACCTGTCAATCTTTTAAAAAAGCCATACAAGTACAGCTCAGTTTACAATTCATTTAGTAACTATTTGAAATTACAACGGCACTGAAAAAAACGTGGTATACAACTGGTACTCAACTAGATACAACTAGTATCTCTTGAGCCACAGGAACCACAATTTCAGTTGTTTGGTAACTGACCCATATTTACAAGGATTTGTAGCATCTGGAGATCATTGTAATCACTATTTGCAACCGGCTTCCAACATGCAGGGTTAATGCAGGAAGCTGTATTCATTTAATGACTGTGCGATTCATTTAGCAGCTGAAATTAACCCCCCAAAAGGTCGCAAAATCGGGCACGACTTTTGCTTAACAACAGATATTCTGGTCCCATATGTGGTTACCTGTATTGCTGTTTATGGCATGTGGTAGACTTGGTTGAATATGGACCTAAAATAGACACCTAACATCAAAAAGTCATCAAAAAAAGCACCACAAAGGATGTTCTTTCTGCGCCAACTCAAGAAGCTCAAAATGCCCAAGGAGCTGCTGATTCTGTTCTGCAGAGGAATTACTGAGTCTGTCCTCTGCAGCTCCATCACTGTCTGGTTTGGCTCTGCAACCCAACAAGAGAAACACGGACTTCAGAGGAGAATCAGAACTGCAGAAAAAAACAATGGCTACCAACTTGCCTCCCATTGAGGACCTGTAGGCTGCATGAGTCAAAAAGGGGGCTGTGAAAATATCTACAGACCCCTCACATCTGGACGTAAATTGTTTCAACTCATACCCTCAAAATGACGCTATAGAGCACTTCATACCAGAACAACTAGACACAAGGACAGTTTTTCCCAAACACCCTCACTCTGCTAAACAAATAATTCCCTCGCCACTGTCAAACTTTTCACTAAGGCTGCATTACTATTAGTCTTTTCATTGTTCCTATCCCCCCACCTCCTCCCACTTATGACTGTATGACTGTAACTTTGTTGCTTGTATCCTTACGATTTATATTGATATTGTTTCCTGATTGCTTATTTGTATGCTATGACTATCATTAAGTGCTGTACCTTATGATTCTTGACGAATGTATCTTGTCTTTTTATGTACATTGAGAGCATCTGCGACCAAAGATAAATTCCTTGTGTGTCCAATCGCACTTGGCCAATGAAGAATTCTATTCTATTCTGTATATTTTTATTAAGTGCTGTAAATGCTTCATCATCCATTCCCCCCTCCCCCTTGGAGTTGCATAAAATAAAATGCTTCTAAAATCTGTGTTATTCCAGAATTAAAAAGTTTGTTTTTGATGGGAGAGAGGGGGAGGGTAAAGAGAAAATAAGTTTTATTCTGACCTGGGCTTAGTTGGTGCGTTATATAAATTGGACCATTTCAGAAGAGGAAGAGTTTGGTATAGCAATAGCAATAGCAGTTAGACTTATATACCGCTTCATAGAGCTTTCAGCCCTCTCTAAGCGGTTTACAGAGTCAGCATATCGCCCCCACAGTCTGGGCCCTCATTTCACCCACCTCGGAAGGATGGAAGGCTGAGTCAACCTTGAGCCGGTGAGATTAGAACCGCT
Organism: Thamnophis sirtalis; assembly: GCF_051295495.1. Classification (NCBI taxonomy): domain Eukaryota; kingdom Metazoa; phylum Chordata; class Lepidosauria; order Squamata; family Natricidae; genus Thamnophis; species Thamnophis sirtalis. The sequence goes on from NW_028261384.1 coordinate 6,406,959, forward strand.
GAACTGCAGATAACAGTCAGCTGAAGTGGCCTGCAGTACTGCACCCTAACCACTGCGCCATCTCGGCTCTCGGTATGATGCTCATATATTTGGCAGTTGCTGGCTAAATGTAAAATATGGGAAACCAATTCATAAAACTGCCCGTTGGTATGTTTCTGTTTTATTCCCCACCCTCCTAAATATTAACTCTGCCTGTGAGTCTGCAATTCCATAAATCTGACAAGAAAACAGTCAAGAATTTACAGAAGGGATAGAAATGTGTGTTAAATTGTGTGGATTTCAACTGCTTTAAATTGTGTGCACTTCAACTCCCAAAATTCCCTAGTCAAAAGTTCTGGGAATTATCCAAACAAAGTCCAAACATCTTAAAAGCTGCTGAGGCTGCAAAATATTAGTGTACAGATAGCCTTGACTTACGACTGGCCGCAAAAGGTAGCCATATGACCTGGGACGCTGCAACCTTCATAAATACCAAGTTGCCAAGTATTTAAATTATGATCGTATGCTGCAACGGTTGCAGAGGTGGGTATTCAGCCGGTTCTGACTAGTTCTGGAAAACTGGTAGTGGAAATTTTGAGAAGTCCAGAGAATGGGTAAATACCACCTCTGGCTGCCCCCCCCCCCATCTCTTCTCTGCCTCCTGAGCCCCAGCTGATTGGGAGGGAATGGGGATTTTGCAGTAACCTTCCTCTGCCACGCCCACTGAGCCATGCCACGCCCACCAAGCCACGCTCACAGAACCAGTTGTAAAACAATTGAATTTTAAGTGTGAGAAAGTGTCATAAATCACTTTTTTTTCAGTTGTAACTTCAAATGGTCACTAAACGAATGGCTGTGTGTGGATGACTACCTGTATGGTATTTAATGGGTTGTGCAGATTAGAGCAGTTTTTATTTTTATTATTTTATTTATTTATTTATTTTGCAAAGTATGGCACCCAAACTGCCCAGATTGGCTCGTTAATTCACTTCCCCAGCCCGCAGTTGCAGATTTGGCAAAAGTTCATCCCAGGAATTCCTGCTTGGACCATTCAGACGAATATAAACCCACTGCCCGCGATGTTACTGTTGGAATCCCCAGTGGGAGCGACGGCAGCTACGAAGAACTACACGTCCCAGGATGCCTAGCGAGCCCCCCCCCTGTGGAGAGTGCGCACTCCACGTCGGCGGACGTAAATCTGTAGAGATAGGAAAGGGGAGAGGGTAGTTTCTGTAGCTTGGCTTTCCTCGAGCGAAAGAGAAACTCCGTTGGGCCTTTGAAACAAGCCTTGGAGAGCTCCATACGTGTAGATCGCAAGAAGGATCCTAAAAACGAGAAATTTCTACTGATAGAATAAAACCTTTGTTTTCTAAGCTGGCTTTGAGGGCGAAGGAGTGGGGGCTACTCTTTAATTTTTCAAAGTCTACGGAGCCTGCCTTTCAGCCTATGGAAAGATGGGGGGCGGGGCTTTATCGGAATGGTCCGCGCGGCTGCGCATGCGCTCTCCGGCTTCGGTTGTGGCAGAGGTTTTTCTGAGACGGTGAAAATGGAGCGGCTGAAAGTGGTCCTCGGACATCTGACCGGCTCCCAGCCGCCGCGGCTCTGGACGCCTTCCCCTTGCCGGGCCTCGCTCTCCGGCCCGGACGATGTGGTGGTGGTGCACGGACGACGGACCCCCATCGCCAGGAGCAAACGGGGCGGCTTCAAGGTGAACGGCGGGGCGAAACCCCCCCAAACTGGGCTCCTTTAGAGGCCTCGGACTACAAACCCCATGGTCCAGGGCCCCTCGGCCTTCTCCCTGGGAGCGGTAACCCAGCATCTCTGCAGGGGGCGCGGATACACACACACACACACACATGGTGGGGGGAGAGATCCTTCTCTTTGACATGGGAGTTGTAGTCCAGGGGATTATGCCGGGGATTATAGGCCTGATGATCCCACTTAAAAGAGTTTGGATGGGCGGGGTGGTGGGAGTAAAGAGGCGGCTGCCCTGGGGGATCCAGCGTTCAGTGCCTTATGGACTGCAGTTCCCATCATCCCCAGACCAACACCTGAAACAGAAAGAGGCTGCCAAATTACCCAGATAATAAATTAATTTTCTTTCTTTCCCTTTTTTCTTTCTCTCCCTTCCTCTTTTTTCTTTCTCTTTCTCTCTCTCCTTCCTCTTTTTTCCCCTTCCTTTCCTCCCTCCACTCACTTTCCTTCTTTCCTTCCTTTTTTCTTTTCCTTCCTTCCTTCCTCTTTCTCTCTCTCTTCTTTCCTTCCTATTTTTCCCCTTCCTTTCCTCCCTCCACTCACTCTCCTTCTTTCTTTCCTCTTTTTTCTTTTCCTCCCTCCCTCTTTCTCTCTCTCTCTCTCCCACCCACCCCCCACTCCCTTTCCAGGAAACTACACCAGACGAACTCCTGGCTGTGGTCATGACTGCCGTCCTGAACGATGTGAAGCTAAGGCCTGACCAACTGGGCGATATCTGCGTGGGTGAGGACCTTTTGGGTTGCAGCCTCTGGTTTCCTTTCCTCTCCTGCAGATGGATGGCCAAATTACCAGGCGGGGAGTGGGCTGTGGTCATCCCACCTACCTTTCCTACCTTTTTAAGCAATGGCCTCTGCAGTGTATCTGGGAGGGTAACCAAACCCTGATAACCGAAGTGAATTCATCTTTTTGTACTTAGGCAATGTACTTCAACCTGGCGCTGGATGCATGATTGCGAGAGTTGGGCAGTTTATCAGGTGAACTTTGCCACTGAACAACCTAGAAGCGAGATCATGGGCACAAAACACCAAGGCAGAGGCCAGAAAAGGGAATCTGGTTTGGTTAATACTGGCAGTTGCAAAGAAAGGTCATGTGACTTCTAGTCCAATTTGATATTAGGCACTTGTACTCCTGTTTCTCCTTTGCTGTTTTCATTGTATAGCTCAGGGATGCCCAACCTTGGCAACTTTAAGACTTGTGCACGTCAGCTCCCAGAATTCCCCATGCTAGGGATTCTGGGAGTTGAAGTCCACGAGCCTTAAAGTTGCCAAGGTTGGGCATCCTTAATGTAGGAGATGGAAGTGAGATTCTGGAGAAGTTATTCATATATTGACTGGTTGATTTTTACCCTGCCTTTATTTATAAGAAATTCAAGATGGCAAACAGACCCAATACTCCTTCCTCCTCCTATTTCTCCTCAACAAGAGCCCTATCAGGTATGTTGGCCTGAGCAAGGCTGATTGGCCCAAAGTCATCCAGCTGACTTCCATGCCTAAGGCTGGTCTCAAATTCAGGTTCCTGGTTTTTTAGCCAGCATCTTAACCGCTACACCAAACTGGCCTCTCTACCTAAGCTTGGTTGAGGATTGCAGAGTGCTGTACAATCAGTTCCTAGTTGCACAGTTTTTAATGGATCTTCCTAAAGTAACAAACCAAGGCCATCGAGGCATAACAAAACCTTAAAATTAGTCCGCTGAGGCTTGAGGGTTTTTTCCAATTCCTCCTTTTATACATTTGAAGTATTTTGTCTTTTTTATTTTAGTGGCATCCCAGAGACTGTCCCAATAATGAGCGTTAACAGGCAGTGTTCATCTGGATTGCAAGCTCTGATTAATATTGCTGGTAAGAAGGCTTGGTCCCTCCCCGTGGGACGGTCAGACTCCACGCATGGAGTAAACGTAGAATTTCAGTCATTGAACCACAGGGGTTTTCAAATACCTGATATACTATGGTATGTAGAGGTTTTAACTTCTAGAAGGCAACATTGTAGATTGCCTGGTAATACTTTCTGTAGAGGAAGTAATAATCCTGGTGCCAGTAAGTTCTATAGAACAGGGGTCTCCAACCTCCAACCTTGGCAACTTTAAGACTTATGGACTTCCAGAATTCCTCAGCCAGCAAAGTAAAGCTGGCTGAGGAACTCTGGAAGTTCACAAGTCTTAAAGTTGCCAAGGTTGGAGACCCCTGTTCTATAGAGTTCTAGGAATACTATTTTTTTTCTAGGATAAAGTTGATATAATCTTTAATTCCTTTCTGGGGGGAAAAAAACACCATCTAAGTGAATGAATATGCTGATCCTCCCTCCCCCAGTAGCACTTACAAAGAAGAGTGTATGTGGAGTTCACTGACTGATGTGAAATTTGTATTCTTTACTTACAGGTGGCATTAGAAATGGTTCTTATGATATTGGTTTGGCCTGTGGGTAAGTTTTTTCCCCCCGTAATTGTTCATTGCTTACCAATAGCAGCCCTTTTGTTGATTACCCCATTGTGTAATATTTTTAAGGAGATTATGAAAATCTGTATTTTGTAGGATTTCTGGAGACCAGCGTTTTGCAGGAGTGTGAGAGAGCAATATTGCACTTTGTTGCACAATACCAGCCTCAAGGAAATCTCCTTTCCTAATTTGTCTTGGAAATAATTTTAATTTGATTTATAATAACCTCCAGTGGTTTTTTTCATCCAGTTTGTTTTGTTTGTGTAACAGCCTTACATTTAAAAAAAAAAAAAAGCAGCTGAGGTGGTGAAGACATGGTTTTAATCACCTTGTAGGTATCCATTTTGTGCTGCCTGCTTAACTAAAATGAATGAAAGCATTGTAAAATGCAAACTCTTTGCATTCATCGAAACCATTTTTAGAATTAAGTCCCCTGCTTTTTCTGTTAATCGATACTTTGGGATAAAAAAGATAACTTCTTTACCAATTCACGGGGCTACTAGAGGGAAATTCCGTGCAGCTGCTACTTCATAGCACAGATTCCCCACTACTGCTACGTCCACATATAGTTTCCTTGCTGGCAACGTGGAATAAATTTCTGTCTGCCTTTTTCTGGGATTTTGATTTCTCAGTCTAGCCTACAACCCTGATATACGGGTAGTCCTCCAAATACAGCCATAATGGAGGGAACCCAGAATTTATCTCATGTTGAGTCATCTACATCTCCAGACTCTTTTTAATGACTCTTTTTTTGTAGTAGTCATTAAGCAAATCAAAGTATTCCTATGGCCGTTTTGGTGGTGTTTTTTTGGGCCAAAAATAGATGCAAAAGGCCAGATATTGCCCCGCCCCTCAAAAAAAGAAGTCTCAGTCACATGACTTCAGAGCACTACAACTCGCCATGAAGGTGAGCCAGTTGCCAAACCTGCCCGAAATTCAGTCATGTGACCTGTGTGGGTGGGTGGGTGGGTGCACCCATTGGAACTCTGGAACTGGGTCAAAAGTAGCTTTTGAGTATGTCCGTCCTAATTGAACAATTAAGAGGGGACTACCTGTATAAAATGGGATAAGCAACAAGCGCAATAGATTTCTGGAAATCCAGAGCAGGTATTGTCGGAAGTTACCAAAGGCTGAAATGTCTGCGGCATCAGGTCACCGCCAAAAGCCCCTTCCTGTATTCTCACACACAAATATCAAACACAGGCCAGCTTAAACGCTCAGCTGTGCCAAAGGTGCTTCTTCAAGAGGCAACTGGACTTTCGTCGTTTTTCCTTGAAAACGTTTCGCTTCTCATCGCTTCAGAACCGGAGAAGCTTCTTGGAGGAGAAGTGGAAGGTCTTCAAGAAAAAAACAAAGGAAGTCCAGTTGCCTCTTGAAGAAGCACCTTTGGGACAACCGTGACTGGGATGGCTGAGAATCTCCGTAGACTTTCCTCAGCCGTGGTGGTGTTCCCTGCGCAGCTACGAGAGTGGCCGGTTTTCTCATTGAAGTTGGGTGAAGAACTTCTCGAAGAGAAAAAAAGATTTTGTCCTCTGTTGCAGACCAGCCCTTTCTCTGCTCTTCTGTTGAGAGCCATTCGTTTCTTGGCAAGGCGGAAGAGAGAACAGCTTCTAAGAAACTAGCATGATGCCTTGATGGTAACCTCCCCACTGGGAGTATTTGGCCCTTAAGCCAGGAATTAAGCAGGTGAAATAAAGCCACTTCCTCTTGATGTCCTTTCCACTACAGTTGCGTAGCTGGGTTCCACCACAAAACCGCGGTAGACAAAAGCGCGGTCAACGAAAGCGCGTATGTGACGTCATCACAGCGCGACGAAAAAGATCGAAAAATGTAAAAATAAAGCGAAAACCTTACCCTAACCCCCCCAAACCTAACCCTAAACCTAATCCTAAACCTAACCCTTAACCTAACCCTAAATCTAACCCTAAACCTAACCCTTAACCTAATGCTAAACCTAACGCTAACCCTTAACCTAACGCTAAACGTAACCCTAACGCTCTAAACCTAACCCTAACCCTTAACCTAACCCTAACCCTAAACCTAACCCTTAACCTAACCCTAAACCTAACCCTTAACCTAACCCTAAACCTTAACCTAACCCTAACCCTTAACCTAATCCTAAACCTAATCCTAAACCTAACCCTAACCCTAAACCTAAACCTAACCCTTAACCTAACCCTTAACCTAACGAAAAACCTAACGCTAACCCTTAACCTAACGCTAAACGTAACGCTAACGCTCTAAACCTAACCCTAACCCTTAACCTAACCCTAACCCTAACCCTTAACCTAACCCTAAACCTAACCCTTAACCTAACCCTAAACCTTAACCTAACCCTAACCCTTAACCTAATCCTAAACCTAATCCTAAACCTAACCCTAAACCTAAACCTAACCCTTAACCTAACCCTTAACCTAACGAAAAACCTAACGCTAACCCTTAACCTAACGCTAAACGTAACGCTAACGCTCTAAACCTAACCCTAACCCTTAACCTAAACCTAAACCTAACCCTTACCTTTATGTGAATCGGCTTGCTGTAATGTAATTTTTAATTCAATTTTTCGATCTTTTTCGTCGCGCTGTGATGACGTCACATACGCGCTTTCGTCGACCGCGCTTTTGTGGAACGCGGTTTTGACGGGTCACGGCGTAGCTGTGGGTGAGTGCAGGTGAATTCCTGCGGGTGAATGCCAAGTTTTAGGCTTGTTCCACAGCATGTAGTGCTGGACATAAGATTACAGTGCGAAGTTTGGTATCTGCTCTGATTCAAAATCTTCAGTCAGCGCCTTGGCAAGTTATCAGTCCATCCTCAGTGCCACCTCTGTAAAACTGAACTGAAAGGAACAGGTGTCTCAGTACGGCAGAAACCCCTGTGCTTGCAAAAACATTATAAATGTCGTTCGTTCTCTTCCACGATCTCATAGCATGTTGCATAAATGCAAAAGCAACTGATTTAAGCAGTCCACTTGGAAACTAGGTTAGGTTAATCAAATGGCTGTGTTGCTTGGTGTGGCCTCCTGATCCCTCCAAACGAAACAATTGCTTCACAGGCCTTGTGAAAATGAGCCCTAGGCCTCCTTCAATATTCACACGCTGTATCAGGACCCATCTGTGCTGTAGCTAGACAAATACTGGGATAGGCCTCCACACGTCGCTTTACACCCCCATAGCTTGGTTTAAATTTCGCAATTACCCGCATAAGATTGGTTGGCAAATTAACTCCTGGAATAATCCAAGAACAAAGTTGAATACTCTGTGAAGGCTGAACTGAGCTCCCTGATGTTGTGCAACACTAAGTTTGCATTGCCACATTCCTGCAGTTGTACGATATCTGATGTGGAGTAACACTGACCTCAATAAAGCACAGAGGCTTAATCTTCTCCTCTCCACAAACTTGTGCTAGCTCTTCATGATTGCTGCTACGAAGTGTTTATCATAGGCCAGAATCTAGAGGTGTGTAAGCTTGTGACAGATGTTCTGGATGGTTTGTTTCACACGTTATCAAAAATGGTCCAACCTCAAAAAACAATCAGTTTTCTCCATTGGAGCTCAGTTGGTGACATCCTGCTTCTTTACATGCATCAATATTTAAAATTCAACATTACTCAGGATGGACACACAGACTTTGAAGATGGCAAATCCCCAGTTGTTCTCTTGCATGGCGGTTCTCGTGAACCTTGTGGCTTTAGCTGTGAGAAGTCCCAATGGGTTTGTTATACTATGTTGTGCCATGCATTTATGAAGTGGTTGTTTTGTTTCTTGAGAAAAGCACTTTTGGGATTTGCAGTTGCTTCTTTAATAATATATTAAACTTTAATAAGAGGGGCCATTTCAAGAAAACTCACAAATATCCTGTGCCCCACCATGGCTCCACTTTTAAAATTCCAAAACATCACTGCTGTATCCCTATTGACTTTGAATGCTATACTCCTACAACTGCTTGATAATATTTGGTCCAACAGAGTGGATCTACCCCAGGGTTCTTCCCTTAAATGTTCTTGTCCAGTGAGGTCTAGGAGGTGGTCCTTCCCCCGCCCCCCTGTCCTTTGGAGTACCCTTCCCCTGAGATCCAGCTGGCCTGGCCCCGATTGTCATAGCCTTCAGAAGGTCATTGAACAGTTGGCTCTTCTTTCAAGTGCTAGGATAGGTCTCTCTTGAGGAAATACAATTCACTGGGAGTGAATTGAAGTGAAAGTAGAGAATGTTTGAAACATGCCCGGAGCCCTCCTGGAGCTGAATCTGGTAGGGGGAGGGGGGGGCAAATGTGGAATCTGCAAATTTCTTGAAATAGTGCTGACAATGAACTTTTATATCAGTTTGCCAAGACAAACAAGTCCAAATGGACTTTCATCTGGGTACAGAAGTTTTGGAGTTTTAATTAAATATTTTCCAGCAGCCCATGGTTCACATTGATTTACATTTTTGTTGTATAGTAACTTCGTGCATTTAGTTCTATTAAAATGCTTACTTATTCATTCGGTTTTTGAGGAATCCATGCATGATTTGTACACACATAATCCTCAATGGCAAATGAAACAAAAAAAAATATGTTTAAAAAGTTGGAATATTTATAATTATCAGGTACATCCAAATTATATTAAAGTAAACAAAATATCTTCGCAATCCTCAAGGCATGTCATAACTTTTGAGCAGCCCCTAATGTTGCTTATGTTTGGAAATCAAAAGTTGAACAATTTGACACCCTAACAATAGAGCGCAAAATTTCTGTTGCTAAGCGAGACAGCTGTTAAAGTGAGCCCCAATTTTGCGACCTCTCTTGCTTTTAAGTCAATCCCTGCAGTTGTTAAATAACACAACTGTCAAATAAATCTGGCTTCTTCATTGACTTTGCCTGTTAGAAGGTCACAAAAGGAGAATCAGGTGATAACACCTCCCCCCCCGCCCCCCAGGACTGCGCAAGCATCATAAGTCTGAACCAGTTGCCAAGCACCCGAATTTTGATCACATGGCCATGGGGATGCTGCAGTGATTGCAAATGTTAGAAATGGTCGTGAGCCCCTGTTGGAACTTTGAACGGTCATTAAACGAGTGGTTTTAAGTCGAGGACTACCTTTAAATGAGAAATATTCACAGCCTCCTTTTCTTCTCCTCCCCGCTCCCCCCAGAGTGGAGAGCATGTCTCTCCGCAGCGCTACCAACCCCGGGGATGTCAGCTCTCGCATCATGGACTTCAGCAAAGCGAGGGACTGCCTGATCCCAATGGGGTAAGAGGCTTCGCCTTTAGTTTCTCTGTTCCTGACATTAAAAGCTTGGTACAGTCTGGGCTCCCACGTTGTCCTGGGACACGATGTCGACTGGTTTTGTGCTACACTAACACAAACAAATGTTGTTGATTCGGCAACACCATTAAAATCTAGCCACTGCTAGATTAAGCGCACAATACCAGTCGTTCCTTGTTAAGATTCTGGGAAAGTGAGTAATGAGTGGGTGGATGTAATACCTCCCGGTTTGTGAGTGTTGGAATATCATCCTGTCACACCCAGCATTGTTATAAAACATCCTGCATCATAAAAGCAAAAGTTGCAGTCATTGTGGAGTAAAGCAAATGCACCCAATTTTGCATATTTGAGGGGAAAAAAACCAGGACAAGATGCTTTGATAATTAGAAGATGAGCTTAATAGTGCCTCCATTTTCACCAACTACTGTAGCTACTGTAAAGTTGCTTTTGGGAAGATGTGACAATTGCTGTCACTGAATTAATTTATGGCGACTTGTGAGTTAGAACATTCGGGAGGCAACTTGTTCCATTTGTCCTTTCTTTTTTTCTTCTTCTTAATAAAGAGATAAAGATGCTTTAGAACCCATGAACTGATCCACATGCTTTTAAATATTGTTTTTCAGAATAACTTCTGAGAATGTGGCAGAAAGATTTGGTATCTCCCGAGAAAAGCAAGATGCTTTCGCCCTTGCTTCTCAACAAAAGTAAGTGGAAAGGGGTGGCTTTTTGCTCTTTTGTGTGCTTTTTTGCCACATTTATGTTGCTTGCAGTTCTCATTTTTCAGAGCAAACGCCAGAATCATAAAGATGGACCAGTCCTAAGATTTTTAAAAAGTTCTGGCCACCGTTTCACTGCCTTTCATTTACTCTTTAGAGCTACATAGAGCATCTATTTTGGGCTGGAATTGTTAAGCAAACCTTATGATTTGCTAGGATTGTGGTTTTTGCCAAAAAACGAGTAAGTGCCAGTTTTCAGCAAAGTTATCATGAAATGCAGTCACATGACTAGATAACACAGCAGATGACTTTTAAAAGCACTACTGAGCTCCATAAATTATGTCACATGTCCGTGGAGGGGCCCCATGGTCAAAACTTCAAATCTGATAGTAAGCCCCATTTTGGGGGGTTGGCCATAACTTTAGATGGCTGTTAAGCGACCGGCTGTAACTTGAGGACTACCCATACTAGATATCCTAGTGCTTTATAGTTGGGAAAGCCGATGCCAACTAATGAGTGTTTCCAAATTAGCAGAGTTTATTCCAAATGCATAAAATAACATGTCCTTGATGGACTCTTTCGCTTAGACCTTTTGCTGAGGTCTCCAAACCTGGCCATTTCAAGACTTGTGGACTTCAACTCCCAGAATTCCCCAGCCAATTTGAAGATACCTTGCTTAAGACTATGACCACACAGATTTGTATGGCTCCCTCCATTTATGTATCATTAGTCATTTTGGATTGCGGTTCCCATTATCTTCCAGACCGGCTAACGATTTTGCACAGCTTAGTTCAGTGTTTTTCAACCTTGACAACTTGAAGATGTCTGGACTTCAACTCCCAGAATTCCCCAGCCAGCATTCGCTGGCTGGGGAATTCTGGGAGTTGAAGTCCAGACATCTTCAAGTTGCCAAGGTTGAAAAACACTGGCTTAGTTGGCCTGATAAAGGCAAGGGTCTTAAGACCCTTGAGTGTCCTTTCCCCAATATACTCTGTTGTGATCCAGAGGGTGCGGATGGAAGTGCAGCCAGAGTTCTATTCAGATATTAACTCCTAGTTGTGGAGAACCCAGCCCTGTTGCCTCTATGCAAGGATTGTGCACAATCACAATATATCTGGGGCAAGTAACCTAGGTTAAGGCTGCAGGATTTGCTGAAACTAAGAGCTGGCTCAGTTGCTTACCAGAAACGGGGGCCAAGGGTCATTTGAAAGCAAATAGGACCTTTGGTGGGAAAGCTGAGCCATCCTTACTTCTGTTTCTCAAGACCCCCAAAAACTACAAGCACTGGACTGCAAGGTAGCAAGTCTGGGAAAGGGAGGTCATTATTCTCCTAGATCAGGGGTCTCCCGAATTTGGCAACTTTAAGACTTGTGGACTTCAACTTCCAGAATTTCTCAGCTAGCATGGCTGGAGAAGGAATTCTAGGATCTGAAGTCTGCATGTCTTAAAGTTGTCAAGTTTGGAGACCCTTTTGGTAGATTACTCACCTGCTTTTAAACACACACACACAGACACACACGTCAAGCTTTTGTCAGACACAAACTAACATGGTTTGTTTTTTTTAAAAAAAGTGGCATTGTATTACTATTAACATAATACAGTCTCATTTGTGTTTACATAAATAGGGAATCTGTGTTTCATGTTACGAACCATCTCGGACTAAGGTCGCATCCTCTATTATTCTGCTAAGCATTAGAGCTGTAGGAATCCTCTTCATTGCTATTGTAAGACATAGATAGTCCTCCACTTATGACAATAAAGGAGCATGTCCATTACAGTACTAAATCATGATGGTTATAAAGCAGAGCGAGTCGCCAACTACTCATTGTTGTGGAAGTCCTGTGACTTTAGGGCATCAGAACTTTGAAACTGAATCATAATTAGCCCTGGGGAGGTCCGTCATAACTTTGAATAGTTGTTAAGGACCCTGTCATAAGTTGAGGAGTTTATCTTGTATCATGCAAGATAAATGACAGTTTGATCAAGGTTGGTACTGCTTAAAAGCCATTTTTTCAAGGGAATAGTTATGATTATTTCCAGGAATAATAAAAAACAATTCCCTCTATATGA
>NW_028261384.1:6421652-6501652 GCF_051295495.1 Thamnophis sirtalis
GGCACCGAATCTCCATGGTGTGTCACCTATAATAATAATAATAATACCACCCCTGGAAGAGGTAGGTTTTACACCGCTAAATTGTGCCCATCTCTAACCTGCAGGTTTGACGGTGAAAGATATCGATGTGTTTGAAATCAATGAGGCCTTTGCGAGTCAGGTAAGGTTTTTGGAGGGGAGGTTAGAATGAAGACACCGTGAAGGAAGTACGTTCCCAGTTGTGAGGGTTAGCGAGAGATTTCATCTGCCCCGGACTCTCTGCCCTCTTCCATCATCCAGGGCAGGCGGGAGGCATTTGGGAAGGAGGCTCTGGGGTTATTCACCACCTCTGAGGACACCACACTTCACCAAGCCAAGTTTATCTTGCCTATATTTTGAGGGAGTGTGGCCTCTGAAGTTCCAGAACACAGGTAGCCCTTATAACAGTTCATTTAGTGACTGTTCAAAGTTACAGCGACAAATTTTCAAACTTACAACCATTGCGGCATCCCCATGGCCCTGTGGTTGCTTGGCAACTGATTCACATTTGTGACATTTGCAAGGTCCTGGAGTCGCATGATCTCCTTTTGCGACCTTCTGACAAGCAAAGGCAGTGGGGAAGCCAGAATCACTTTAACAACCGAGTTAATAACTTTAACAACTGCAATGATTCGCTTAACAACTGTGGCAAGAAGTCTTAAAATGTTTCACTCGGCAACATAAATGCTGGGCTCGGTTGCGGTTTGTAAGTCGAGGACTAGCTGCATATGTCCCTCCTTCTACCCGAAATAGTGTTGCAGGCAGTCTTCGACTTATGACCGGGTTGTTGAGCAACTGTTCAAAGTTATGACAGACCGCCCACTCCCACAGATACTAAGAAGCTGGATTCGAAGTTCCAATGGCTTTGTGTTATTCCTCTCCCCTGTGGTCACGTGGCCACACTTCGCTGCTCAACAACCACTTACACACTTGCAGCCATTTGCAGCATCTCACAATCACATGACTGCCTTTATGGCATATATTTTTTTGCTTTAAACCCACTCTTTACTTCCCTTTTCTGCAAAAAAAAAAAAAAGACACCCATTGCAGCAATGGGTTCACTTAATAACTGCAGTGTTCGTTTAACAACTCAGAATATGCCATAAACTCTGGTTGGGAACATGGGTAACTTGACTTAATAAGTGTTGTGACATACAATGGAAATTCTGGACTCCCACAGTTACGTGGTTGTAAGTCGAGGACTATCTTTGCTACCTATGAACCTAAAGACGCCTCCAGCTGCTCTTCAGTCCCATTCTCTCTTTTCCCTTCTGCATCTCAACATCAGGGAGTCTGCCCCCCCCCAATCTCCCTCGCTTACATTGCAGCCTGCCAGATAGAGCCATGCTTATTTCAAACACTTTCAACAAATGGGAAATTCAGTGTAAGCAGTTCTCGACTTACGACCGAAATTGAGCCCAAAATTTCCGTTGTTAAGTGAGACATTTGTTAAGTGAGTTCTGCCCCATTCCATGACCTTTCTTTCCACCGTTAAGTGAATCACTGCACTTATTAAGTTAGTAACCCGCTTATTAAGTGAATCTGGCTTCAGGAGGTCGCAAAAGGAGGTCACGGGACTCCAGGACACTGCAGCTGTCGTAACTTGAGTCAGTTGTCAAGCATCTGAATGTAAACCACGTGGCGGTGGTGATGCTGCAATGGTCATAAGCGTGAAAAAATGTTTGTAAGTCACTTTTTTCAGTGAGATTGTAACTTCCAGCAGTCACTAAATGAACTGTTGTAACTGAAGAGCTGCCTGTGGGACTGATGCGTGTATAGAGTTGTGGCATCTCAAAAGAAAAAGAAAGGAAAGAGTTAACCACGAGGTCACTTATTCCAGCTGTTTGTCCCAACTGAGTGAAGTTGGTTCCCTTGTCTTGTTTCTCCAGGCCGTCTACTGTGTGGAGAAACTTGGCATCCCCATGGAGAAGGTGAACCCTCTGGGCGGTGCCATTGCTTTGGGGCATCCTCTGGGCTGCACCGGGGCTCGGCAAGTTGTCACTTTGCTCAACGAGCTGAAGCGCCGGGGAAAGAGGTGAGCGTGGAAGGCGGGAAAACTACGAGTACGCGGCTTGCACTGGTTGGCTTTTAAAGGACGCCCACCACCAAGGAATTTCTCCACCTGCTCGGGAGGTCGGACGTGTAAAACCGGATCTCCTGCAAGTTTTTAAATTGCGTAAACGGAAGAGTGAGAGGACGCCCTGCTTTAAATCTTACTCCTCTTGAGAATAAGGTTTTTATTTGGGCTCGTTTTATTTATGTCCCACCTTTATTTATAAATAACTTGAGGCAAGCGAACATATTGCGTACTCTTTCCTCCTCCTATTTTCTCCACAATAACAACCCTGTGAGGTGGGTTGGGCTGAGAGACAGTGATTGGCCCAAAGTCACCCTGCCGGCTTTTATGACTTAAGGCGGGACTAGAACTCCCTGCCTCCTGGTGATTGGCCCAAAGTCACCCTGCCGGCTTTTATGACTTAAGGCGGGACTAGAACTCCCTGCCTCCTGGTGATTGGCCCAAAGTCACCCTGCTGGCTTTTTTGACTAAGGCGGGACTAGAACTCTCAGTCTCCTGGTGATTGGCCCAAAGTCACCCTGCCGGCTTTTTTGACTAAGGCGGGACTAGAACTCTCAGTCTCCTGGTGATTGGCCCAAAGTCACCCTGCCGGCTTTTATGACTAAGGCGGGACTAGAACTCTCAGTCTCCTGGTTTATAGACTTGCACCTTCACAACTAGGCCAAACTGGGCCTCTTCTTTAGCCAGTAAATTCTCTGTCAGGTGGTCTTTCCTCTCCCCAAATGCCTTTGTGTCTTCCAAACTGCTGGTCCCCGAGACCCTCTGCCTGTGGAGCTTAGGCCTGATGTGCTTTCTTTGTTCCAGGGGCTACGGCGTGGTTTCAATGTGCATCGGGACCGGGATGGGAGCAGCTGCGGTATTTGAATATCCGGGGAACTGAGCAGAACGTTTTGTGCAACCTGCCCTCAAGGCCTGGGAAATGACCTGTGATACGTCCTGATGTGCAGTCCGGCTTTATGACTGTTACGGAGGTGAATTTGTAAGCAAGGATCTTTGGCCTCTGGTCTTTTAGAAAACCTATTAAAAATAGGCCCTTTTGTATGAGTTAATCGCGAGGGTGTCCGATGGAGGTGGGTTGGGGTTGGTGGAGGGAGATGGGGGGGTACCTGAGAAACTTGACTGATCAGCAGTCTGAAAATAGATTGCCTTATCTGCAGTGCTGGGATTAATGTGCAATTGGAACAAAGTGTTTTTTTCTCTCTCTCTCTCCCCTTCAATAATCCTTACTCCAACGAGTAAGTTCTAAAGTAGCCAAGGTTCTGCTTTTGGGCGGAGGGGAGAATAATGATTATTAGAATCAGCTAGAAAATGGGGCTGCCAGTCCATTTGAGGGCAATTTAAAAAAATCATAGCACAGCATTTATTGCTGCTGGGCTCCATTTTCAAAAATTTTCTAGGAACTCATAAAAAAGAGCCATTGCTGGTTTGATTTTTTTTTTTCCTTCTTGTCTCCTTAATTTTTTTTTAATCACACATTATTTTTGGAGATGAACTGGGATAGGTATCTTTTTTTTTTTAAAGAACGTATTACTGTTACCATGAACAGGGAGAAAAATTATTTTTAAATCCTTAAAAGGAAAAGAGGCAAAATAAGCAGGTTAAGGAATCACGCTATTCAGTGGTTGGTTGTAGCAAGAAATAGCTGACGATTGCTTTGCTGGTGTTCTAAAGAGTTAAACCAATTCTTAAAAGATGTCTTAATCAACTAATTAAATTTATGTTAATGGAATAAATTACATTAATAAAGCCTGTGAGTGGTTCTGAGTCATTTAATTCCTGGAAAGCCCATTTTTAGAACGATGGTTGGCACCAAGTTAGATGTTAAAGGTAGTCCTCGATTTGCGACCACAATTGAGCCCAAAGTTTATGTTTCTAAGCGAGAGATTGAGTTTTTCCCCATGTTACCAACTTTCTTGCCACAGCTGTTAAGTGAATCACTGCAGTTAAGAACATGGTTGTTAAGTGAACCTGGCTTCCCCATTGAGTTGTCAGAAGTTTGCAAAAGGGGATCACATGATCCCAGGGCACTGCAACTGTCATAAATATGAATCGTTGACAAATTTCTGAATGTTGCAATGGTCATGTGAAAAACAGTCATTAGTCACGTTTTTCATTGCCTGTGTAACTTCAGTCATTTAAATGGTTATAAGTTGAGGACTACTTGCACTTAATGGTTTTTTGTCTTTCTTGCTACATCTGTGTGAAAGCACCCAAATCATGTAAGGACATCTTGTATAGTTATAACATTATTTTTCCTGTGAAAAACTACATTACTGTTTTGAGTGCACAAAGGAACATGGGTTTATCAAAAACAGATCATGCCAGACAAACCTTGTTGCAAGTGACAAAATTAGTGGATAGGCAAAATCTGTGGATAAAATTTACTTGAACTTCAGTAAGGCATTTGATAAAGTTGACCACAACCTACTACTTGATAAGATAAAAAAAAAAATGTGGGTTAGACAGCATCACCATCCGACAGACTTGTAATTGGCTGACGAACCACACTCAGTGTATAGTCCCTAATGGAACTGCATCTAAATGGAGGGAAGTAGGCAATTGGGTATCCCAAGGCTCTGTTGTAGGCCCAGTACTCTCTTCAATATCTTTTATCAATTATTTAAATGAGGTATAGATGGGAAACTCATCAAATTTGCAGACGACACCAAGCTGGCAGGAATAGCCAACGCTCCAGAAGACAGGCTCAGGATACAGAAGGATCTCAACAGACATGAACACAGGGCCCTATCTAACAAAATGAAATTCAGCGTGGAGAAAAGTGAGGTTCTACATTTAGGCAAGAAAAGCCAAATGCACAGGTATAGAATGGGTGATAACCTGGCTCAGTGGTAGTAAATGTGAGAGGGCTTCTTGGGAGTCCAAGTGGACAACCACCTAAATATGAGCCAGCCATGCACAGCAGCCACCAAAAATGCCAGTACAATTAACAGGGATAGAATCAAGACCACACGAAGTGTTAATACTGCTTTACAAAGCTTTAATAAAATCAAACTTGTAATAATGCAGTTTTGGTTGCCACAAGATATGTTGACTCTCTAGAACAGGGGTGTCAACCTGATCGCATCGTGGGCCGTATCATGACACAAATCGGGATTGTTTTCGTCCTTGCAGGGCTGGCGTGGGCTGTATCCAGCTCTGTGTTTGACACGCCTGCTCTGGAAAGTGCAGCGAAGAGCACAAAAAGAGCATTAGGGGCCTGGAGGCTAAAACAGTTGCAGGAACTGGGTGTGTCTAGTTTAACGAAAAGAAGGGCTAAGGGGAGACATGAGAGCAGTCTTCTAATATCTAAGAAGCTGCAACAAAAAAGGAGGAACTAAACCTATTCTCCAAAGCATCTGAAGGCAGGACAAGAAACAATGGATGGAAACATCAAGCGAAGAACCAACCTGGAATTAAGGAGAAAATTCCTGGCAAGGAGAACAATTGATGGAACAGCTTGGCTACAGAAGTTGTGGTTGCTTCATCACTGGAAGTTTTTAAAGAAAAGATTGGACAACATTTGTCTGAAAGGGCATAGGTTTCCTGCTTGAGCAGGGGGTTGGACTAGAAGATCTCCAGGAACCCTTTCACCTCTATTACTTTGTGATTCTTAATCTATTTAAAAGGCTATTTAAAAAAAAACCCAAGTTAACTCCAAAAACAAGCCAAGCTGTTCATGTATTGTATGAAATTCATCCATAATTCATCCGGATTGATTACCAAATTTGTTAAGCCAAAGCAGAACTTGTGATTTACTCAGATAGTCCTTAAGACTGGTTGCATAGCATCACGTGGTTATGTGACTGCGTTTTACGATGGTTTTGCTGAAAACCAGCACTCACAGTTTTCAGCAAAACTATGCTACAGCAAGCAATGGTTTCATCTAAGGTCCACCACAAAAAAAAATAAAAAATAAAGTTGGATTTGGTTGTATGATTGGCCTATTTAATGACTGTTACCACTTACAACTGTAGTGACCAGGCTCCATTACAGATATAATTTGAAGACCGTTAGGAAGTTTCTTCTTAATTCAAGGAAAGGAGCAACCTACAACTAATGAGAAACTTCCTAAAGTGAGGACAACTAACCCGTGGAACATCTTGCCTTCAGAAGTTGTGGAGATTTTTAAGAACAGACCTGACAGCCACCTGTCTGAAATAGCATAGGGTCTCCTGCTTGAGCAGCGGGCTGGACTAGAAGACCTCCAAGGTTCCTCCCAGCTCTATTCTCATTGACTATCTCTAAACCACAGTTAAAGGATCAGTTCAACAGCATATTACGTGAGTGCAGTTACTTTGTCGAGTATTTCAAAGGCCTCCAGGGTAGGCAGGTTATCATTAGAGCTGCCCTGTGGCAAAGCCTGCCTGGTGAAAATACTTTGGTCACCCTCGAAGCCAAAACATACGCAGACAGGAACTAGATATGTTTAGTCTAATGAAAAGAAGGACTAGGAGCAACACGATAGCAGTCTTCCAATATTTGAGGGACTCCTAAAAAAGATAAGGGAGTGGGGTCAATCTGTTCTCCAAAGCACCTGAAGGCCAGACAAGAAACAAGGCTTAGAAATTAACCAAGGAGACAAGCAACCTAAAACTAAGGAAAGATTCCCAGAAAGGGAAAACAATTAACCAGTGGAACAACTTGCCTCCAGAAGTGGATGCTCCAACGCTAGAAGTTTTTAACAAGAGATTGGACAGCCATCTGTCTGAAAGGGTATAGGGCAGTGATGGTGAACCTCTTTTGGCTCGCGTGCCATAAGTGGGGGGAGCGCAAGGGGGGGTCGTGCGCAGGTGTTCCACATCCATAATGCAACATGTAACCCCCTCAGTGCACATGTGCGCATGATAGGCGCTCCCACCACATTTTATGCATGCTTTTTTCGCCCTCCCCAGGCTCCAGAGGCTTTATAGGAGCCTGGGGAGGGTGAAAACAGCCTCCCTCGTCCCCCCCAGAGGCTTCAGGGACCTTCAGGAGACTTCCCTGAAACCTCTGAAGGACAAAAAACAGCCCTACAAGTAAACCGGAAGTCACTTCTAGTTTGCTCGTAGGGTCGGTTTAAGCCCTCCTGAAAGTCCCTGAAGCCTCCGGAGGGCTTAAACCGACCCTATGAGCAACCTGGAAGTCTGTTCCCAAACTTCCGGTTTGCCCATAGGGCCGTTTTTTTTGCGCTCTCTTTTCCCTGAAGCCTCCGGATGGGGGGCAGGGGGAGGCTCTTTTCACCCTCCCCAGGCTCCTATAAAGCCTCTGGAGCCTGGGGAGGGTGAAAAATGGCTTTAAAAAAGGCTAAACTCAGCAGGCCACCGCGCACATGCTTGTTGGCCAGCTGACAGGGCAACGCCTCGTGTGCCCTGATAAATGGCTCCACGTGCCACCTGTGGTGCGCGTGCTATAGGTTCGCCATCCCAGTTATAGGGTCTCTTGATCGAGCAGGGGGCTGGAGGTCCCTTCCAACTCTATTATTTTATGCCAGTATAGTATAGTATAGTATAGTATAGTATAGTATAGTATAGTATAGTATAGTATAGTATAGTATAGTATAGTATAGTATAGTATAGTATAGTATAGTATAGTATAGTATAGTAGTAGTATAGTAGTAGTATAGTATAGTATAAGTTTATTTATAGGCCGCCCTTTTCCCTGAGGGGACTCAGGGCAGCTTACAACTTATGTGGGAGGGGATACATACAATGACGTATAAAACATACATAATTAAAAATAGAGCAACCTTCATCATTCGGGTGGGGACGGATTATAATCTTTAACCCCAGGCCTGGCGGGATAGCCAGATCTTAAGGGCTGTGCGGAAGGGGTGTCCAAACCTGGGAACTGGCTGGGGAATTCTGGAAAATGAAGTCCACAAGTCTTAAAGTTTCCAAGTTTGGACACCCCTGCTCTATGCAGAAGCAGGATCCTTATTTGAGAAGTCAAGCTTGCACCCAAGTCAGAGATATAGAAATATTTTATTTTTCTCTAGTATTAAAAAAAAAACAAAAAAACCCAGCTACTGTTAAGCTGCTTGCCGGAAGTCCCCCGAGGCTGCTTCTTCAGCTGCCCTTGAGCAGGTCTTCATACTTCTCATCGTAGGAGCCCTTTCCTTGGACAAGAAGCAGGCAGGGCTTCTCCCCCAGCATCCCAACCACGGTCACTGTGGTTTCATAGTCCACACTGTCTCTGAAATGAGAGAAAGGCTAAGAAGCGAGTCCTCCCTTTGACAGAAAGGTTAGGTTAGGTTAGGTTAAGTTTATTTATAGGCCGCCCTTTTCCCTGAGGGGACTCAGGGCGGCTTACAACTTATATAGGAAGGGGAAACATACAAAGACATATAGGACAATACATAATTAAAAGAGTAAAGCAACATTCATTCAACATTCGGGCGGGGATGGAGTATAATCTTTAACCCCAGGCCTGACGGGATAGCCAGGTCTTGAGGGCTGTGCGGAAGGTCTGGAGGGTGGTGAGGGTACGAATCTCCACGGGGAGATCGTTCCAAAGGGTCGGAGCTGCTACTGAAAAGGCTCTCCTCCGCGTGGTTGCCAGTCGACACTGACTGGCGGATGGAACTCGGAGGAGGCCCAATCTATGCGATCTAATGGGTCGTGAGGAGGTAATTGAAGGGGTCTCTCCTGCCTGTGACTGGAAACTCCCCATGGCCAACTCGCCACAGGACAACTCGCTGGAGGACATGAGTTACACTGAAAGCGAATAAATCGTTGAACAGAACATATGTTCCAGACTCTAGAGGGGGCGGTGCTCATCTCCGTTTCAAATCCGAAGAGCCAGCGCTGTCGGAAGACGTCTCTGTGGTCATGTGGCCAGCATGATTCAACGCCAAAGGCACACATAACACTGTTCCCTTCCCACCAAAGGTGGTCTCTATTTTTCTACTTGCATTTTTATGTGCTTTTGAACTACTAGGTTGACAGAAGCTGGGACAAGTCACGGGAGCTCACTCTGTTATGCAGCGCTAGGGATTCGAACCGCCGAACTGCCGACCTTTCTGATCAACAAGCTCAGCGTCTTAGTTTCTAAACCAAGCTAAATAAACAGGCCACCCCATCAGCCAAGAATTGCATTCGAAATGAATTGCAGAGAATTGCATTGTATTAGGAGTACTGGCGGTCCTCAACTTACTATCCTTCGTTTAGCGGCCACTCAAAGTTACAATAGCATCGGAAGAAAGTGATTTATGAATGGTGTTCACACTTCACGACTGTCACCACATCCCTGCGGTCCAATGATGATAAATCAGAGGCTTGGCAACTGAATCATATTTATGACAGTTGGGGGGGGGGGGTTCACACGATCCCGCCTTTTGTGAACTTCCGACAAGCAGAATCAACGGGGACTTATTGATAGACTCAAAAGAATAGTATCAATACAATCAACAAAGAATGCCAAAGGAGGGGCAAAATAAAAAGTGAATGACAAGCCTTAAAATATTTTTTTTATTATATTTTAAGTAATTAAACCAGTGTTTCTCGGTTCCACCACAAAACCACGGACGACAAAATCGCGGTTGACGAAAGCGCGTATGTGACGTCATCACAGCGCGACGAAAAAGATCAAAAAATGTAAAAATAAAGCGAAAACCTTACCCTAACCCCCCCAAACCTAACCCTAACCCTAAACCTAACTCTAAACCTAACCCTTAACCTAACGAAAAACGTAACCCTAACCCTTAACCTAACCCTTACCTTTATGTGAATCGGCTTGCTGTAATTTAATTTTTATTTCAATTTTTCGATCTTTTTCGTCGCGTTGTGTTGATGTCACATACGCGATTTCGTCGACCGCGCTTTTGTGGAACGCGGTTTTGACGGGTCACGGTGTTTCTCAACCTTGGTGACTTTAAGTCCTGTGGACTTCAACTCCCAGAATCCCCCAGCCAGCATAGCACCAAGGTTGAGAAACACTGAATTAAACTGAATTGTTGAATTGTCTTGCAACAAGTTATCCCGTGGCGAGTTGGCCATGGTGGGTTGGCCACAGCGAATGGGCTGAGGCAGGTTGTCCCATTCGGCTTCCGTTGACCTTTTATCCACTCTTAGTCCAAGCCAAGTTAAAGGGCCTGCATGTCCAGGTGGTCCTTCAATAAGCACCATGTCTGGGCCCAACGTTTCTGTTGCTAAGTAAGACATTTGGTAAGTGGCTTTTACCCCATTTCACGGTCTTTCGTAACACAGTCGTTAGGCGAATCTGGCTTCCCCATTGGGTTCGCTTGCCGGAAGTCTGCAAAATGGGATCATGTGACCCCAGGACACTGCAACCGTCATAAATATGAGCCAGTTGACAAGGGTCTGAATTTTGATCACGTGGCCATGGGGATGCCGCAATGGTTGTAAGTGTGAAAAACTCACTTTTTCAGCGTCGTCGTAACTTTGAACAGTCACTAAATGAACTGTTGTAAATTGAGGACTGCCTGTATTGCTGATTTAGCCAATTTCAATAACCGTACCGTGCAAACGGACTATGTACTTATGCACAAGCATGTTTTCCAGGGTAAATCCTTTTGACTAGAAGACCTCCTGTCCAACTCCTTGATTGGTCTATGAAAACAGTGAGGTGATTTAAAGTTTTCATCCAAGCTACAAGGAGGCCACTGGGAGAGAAAAACAGACCATAGCAACAAGAGGATTTCTCTAGCCACATCAGCCGTTTGAGGAGCACTGAAATGCGGGCCCATAATGGCGTGGGAAAACAGCCAAAGCCTGCCAAAAACCAGGCATGCATGAGCCAGCCAGCTGGTCTTCCAGGTTTCTGGTGCTATGACATGCATTCCAGCTTGGGCACTCGGTGCTGAAAAGATTCACCATCCTATTTCAGAAGTGGTAAGACTGAAATGCATAATTTCACGCACCCTGCCCAAGAGTTTTTAAATGGGAATGGGAGCGGCGTGGCTTTGGAAAGCAAAAACATTTTCTATCCCTCCATGAAAATTCCCCAAGCGATGCCATTTTGAATCTTGGGAAATTTCAAAAAAGGGGGGGGGGGAAGTGTCCTTCCCACCTTATTTTCTTGAGGTGGAGTAAGCCCATGCTGTGGCAAAATAATTTTCGCCACCAATTTCCCATGGTGCGGTCCAATTGTTTTTCCCTCATGGGCAATTAACAAGGATAATACAGTTATCATCCCTGGCTCAGATCAGGCAGCTCGTCTGGAGCTTGGGGCATGCAAAAGAACCACGAGGGTCTTCTCCTGACCTACCTTGGGGTGAAATGGACCACCAGTTGGGCTTTGGTACCAGTGCTACCTTTGCGGGCCTCAAGGATGCCACTACTTGGGGAGATGGAAAACACTTCAGGATCCTTATGTCGCTCATCTTCAGCTTTAAAATGAAATTAAGAAGTACTGGTTAAAGTTTCAACAGATATTCTTAAAAGAAAGATAATCTATCATCCTTGACTAATTCTTGGCTGCTGCCAAGAATATTTATTCATTTGTGTTTTTTTTTACTCCTGCCTTTATTAATTTATAAGTAACTTAGGGAAGCAAACATATCTAATACGCTTTCTTGTTTCTCCTATTTTCCCAACAACATCCCTGTGAGGTGGATATGTGTGTGTGTGTGTGTGTATATATGTATGTATGTATGTATGTGTATGTGTGTGTGTATATAGATAGATAGATAGATAGATAGATAGATAGATAGATAGATAGATAGATAGATATAGATATATAGATATAGATATATACACACACACACACACACACACATACATACATACATACATACATACACACACACATATATACGTATGATATGCAAGAGAGCCCAAGGTTATCCAAATCACTTTTGTGCCTAAGGCGGGACTAGAACTCCCAGTCTCCTAATGATTAGCACAAAGTCACCCAGCTGGCTTCACGCCTAAAGTAGCACTAGAATTCACCACCTCCTGGCATCAAGGCCAATACCTTCACCACATCTCCAAATTAGCTCAAATATTGTCTGTCTGTCTGTCTGTCTGTCTGTCTATCTATCTATCTATCTATCTATCTATCTATCTATCTATCTATCTATCTATCTATCTATCTATCTATCTATCATCTATCTGTATCATGTACCTAAAAATAACACAAACTCCTAAACATTCACTATATCAAAATGCAGGTAATGTCTTCGATTCTGATTCTAGAATATCTCTTATTTCAGAATTTGCAACAAAAAAAAGAAAAGAAAAGAAAAAAAGTAGAATTTAAGAGAAGAGTTTAATTTAAGGGTTCTCTATAAGGAACTCTGCATCAGTACAAGGAAAACCAGTTCAACCATTTCTCTTACGCAAGAGAACTGCCCAGTAGCTTCTGCATCCACTGCGGTTCACCAGAAGTGCCCCTTCAGATCTCGTTTGGTTAACCAGGCAGGTTTCAAAATCAATTGTTTCACAAGAAAGCTCAAGTACTGGGATGGTCAGGTATGCAGTCAGGGGGAGCACCTGCAACGAGATCAAATGCCGAAGATTTTGAGGGGATCATGAAAAATATTCTGAGGAGGCTAAGGTCTTCCCTGGCTGGAAAAAGAAATATTCTAGTACGTATCTAAGGCGGGATCTGGGTGTGAGCTTTGTGGGCAAGGGCATCTCGAAGAAACCATAATGGCATGGTGGTCACGTATGTTGTGACGTCATCATGCCACGCCACAAATTAAATGAAGAAAGTCTCTGAAAACATGGCTGTCCTTCCAGGCTTTGGGGCAAGATGGTAGCTAAGCTCTATAGGACATGAACTTCAATTCCCAGAATTCTACAGCCAGCTTTCTGGAAGTTTGAAGACCACATGTCTGAAAGTTGCCAAGGTTGAGAAACACTGTTCTAAGATTTGTTTTTCATTTTTTTAATTCTTCCTACCTTTTTAAAGAATAAGGCAACCAAATTGTTTGGAATAAGGTGTATTCTAAATTGTATTTAAGCAACCAACCAACAAATGGATATTTTGCTTCACTTGCACATATGCATTATGTGCAATAATTGTTACACACCCCAGTGGCTGGTTTTGTTTCCAAAACCATTTCATGCATCTGATGAATGGACTTGCACCTCACAAAGCTTAAGCCTTTTAATAAAACATGATAGTTGGAAGAGGGTTATTAGTCTCTGCTTCAAGCAAACTAGATGAATGGCAGCAATATTTGAAACCAAAGTAAGATGCAGAAAGTATTTTCCAGAAATACATTTCTTTCAAAATCCATCCAACCCCAATACTTGGCAAAATCCAGTCGAACTATGTACAATGGCCTCTAGAATAGATATCCTCTTCTTTCATATTTCAGTAATCAATATTCTATATCAACTATTTAATATTGTACATTTATTGCCTTCAATACCAACAGTTTTCTGGATAGGTGCAAGGAACATAATGAAACTGATGACATTTTGATTTTCTTTTTTAAGAAGAAGGTAGAAAGTTCAGATTCAGCTGCTCAGTGCTGAGCAAAGGCTCCATTCTGGATATACCAAGAAAAATGGATTTATGAAAGGCTGTGGAGGAGCTACAGCTAAAAATGGTTTAATAGTCCATTCTGATAGAGAATATGTCCCAATTCAAGCCTTCCAAAATTTCCATGGATGGTAGCAATAGCAATAGTACTTAGACTTATATACCACTTCACAATGCTTTAGAGACAGCCTTTTCTCCCCCAACAACCTGGGTCCTCATTTTACTGACTTCGGAAGGTTGGAAGGATGAGTCAACCTTGAGCCAGTCAGGATTGAACTGCTGGCAGTGGGCAGAGTCAGCCTGCAATACCGAATTCTACCCACTGGGCCACCCTGGCGCTGGAGATGTGCAAGAAAGTAAAATAATTATGGGATTCACCCCAAGGGAGCCCTGTACGTCCTTCTGTTGGATTTGTCATCTGCATGAACTTGGACAAATAAAAATGACAGACGCTATTTCCCCCCCGCTTCCGCTTACCTGCGTAGCTTTGTTGCTGTACTCGATGATAAGATCTTGTTTAAACTCCATGATTTTCTCCCCGCTGTCCTCCTGGATCACTTGAAGTCCTGATGGCAGATGGTCCTCTGGGAGATGTTGGTAAGTGAGTAACTCAAGGGTTGTGAGAAATGACACTTTCACCTATGAAGAACCGGATATAAAGGGCAAAGCACAGAGGTAAGTTGGCAGGGTGGCTAAGAGTTAAAGAAACAGGCAACTGGATTCTAGGTAGTCCTCAACTCACAACCACAGTCGAGGCCAAAATGTTTATTGCTAAATGAGACATTTGTTCAGTGAATTTTGCTCCATTTTATGATCTTTCTTGCCACAGTGGTTAAGTGAATCACTGCAGCTGTTAAGCTAGTAACATGGTTGTTAAGTGAATCTGGCTTCCTCATCGTCTTTGCTTATCAGAAAGTCACAGAAGGGAATCATATGACCGTGTGGGTCATAAATATGAACCAGTCAGTGACGTGCAGTCAGGGGAGGCAGGGGAGGCAGACCCTCACCACTGTCATCATGAAAAGAAAAGGAAAATGTAAAAGGAAAAAGGCTGAGCTAGTTGCTCCCAGAGTCACAGTGGCTGACTCTGCTTAGTGCTAAACTGTTTAAAAAAGCCTCTAAAAAAGGGCCCTCTGCAGGAGGATACAGGAGAACCACGTGCCTCATCTAGTCTGACTTTATGATCACTCCAGCAGAGTTAAGCAAGGGTTAAAAGCCGAAAAATTCCTTATGTAGAGGAGGCACGCGGGACGCCTCTATGTCAGACATAGCAGTGGGGCGGCCAAAATCTGCTTTTTTTCTTTTTGCCTCACCAGCCATAAACCTCACCGCACGTCACTGGAACCAGTTGCCAAAAGTCTGAATTTTGATCACGTGACCATGGGGATGCCGCAATGGTTGTAAGTGTGAAAAACAGTCATAAGTCACTTTTTCAGTGCCATTGTAACTTTGAACAGTCACTAAATGAACTGTTGTAATTTGAGGACTGCCTGTATTGCTGGTTTAGCCAATTTCAATAACCGTACCATGCAAACGGACTATGTACTTATGCACAAGCATGTTTTCCAGGGTAAATCCTTTTGACTAGAAGACCTCCTGTCCAACTCCTTGATTGGTCTATGAAAACAGTGAGGTGATTTAAAGTTTTCATCCAAGCTACAAGGAGGCCACTGGGAGAGAAAAACAGACCATGGCAACAAGAGGATTTCTCTATGGTCACATCAGCCGTTGGAGGAGCACTGCAAATCTCTCTCTCAGAGATCAATTCCTTCTAAATTAAAACTCATTTTTATTTATTTATTTATTTAAATCAATCATAAAAAGAGTTGGAAGGGACCTTGGAGGCCTTCTAGTCCACCCCCTGCTCACACAGGAAACCTTGTACTACTCCACTTGAATGGCTTTTCAATCTCTTCTTACAAGCCTCCAGTGATGGAGCATCCACAACTTCTGGAAGCGAGTAGTTCCACTGGTTAATTGTTCTGTCAGGAAGTTTCTACTTAGTTCTTTGTTGCTTCTCTCCTAGATTAGCTTCTTCTTTTGCCTTCTGTTGCTTTGGAAATAAAGTTGACTCCCTCTTCTTTGTGGAAGCCCCTCAAATACTGGAACACTGCTATTATGTCACCCCCTAGTCCTTCTTTTCTCTAGACTAGTCGTATCCAAAGCTTGCAACCGTTCTTCATATGTTTTAATCTCCAGATCTTTAATCATTCCAGTTGTTCTTCACTGCACTTTTCCCAAAGTCTCAACATCTTTTTTATAACATGGTGACTAAAACTGGATGCAGTATTCCACGTGTGGCCTTACTTTATAAAGGTAAAGGTTCCCCGCACATATGAGATAGCCGTTCCTGACTCTAGGGGGAAGTGCTCATCTCTGTTTCTAAGCCGAAGAGCCAGCGCTGTTTGAAAAACTCTCCATGGTCATGTGGCCAGCATGACTAAATATCAAAGGTGCACGGAACGCTGTGACTTTCCCACCAAAGGTGGTTCCTATTTTTCTACTTGCATTTTTACGTACTTTCGAACTGCTAGGTTGGCAGAAGCTGGGACAAGTCACGGGAGCTCACTCCACTATGTGGTGCTAGGGATTCGAACCGCTGAACTGCTGACTTTCTGACTGACATGCTCGGTGTCTTAGCCACTGAGCGGTACTAATACTGATTTTGTTTCTATGCCTCTATTTAAACCACCAAGGATTGTGCTAGCTTTTTTTGGCTGCCGCCACACACACACACCCCGCTCATTTTTAGGTCCACCTTGATCTAACCTGCTGTGATCCTGAGCTGCCCAATGTCCCTTGAACAAGAACGTACCAGCATATTTTCTAAGGTGTAGAGCAGCAGGTGTGCCCCTCCTTCATCTCTTTCACTCTGAGATGTTTTCAGGCTGTGTTCAGGGTCCACGCCGGATATGGAGAAGGGAGTTGACAAAATAAGGTTGAAGGCCAGAGGGGTCTCTGTGTTATTGGTGAGTTTCACATTCAGAGTGGTGGCTGAATAGGTTAGCACCTGAAGGAGGGAGGAAAAAAACCAGAATCCGTTCACCCCATTGCGTTTCAGACGTGGGATTTCTAGGACAGATGCCCTTCCTTCGCCTGGCCCCCTTGTAGGACTTCCAACACCCCAAATGAAGAGCCGAGTTGGCACAGTAGTTAGAATGCAGCATTACACGCTACTTCTGCTGGTTGCTGACTGCCAGCAGTTCAGCAGTTCGATTCTCACGGGTTCAAGGTTGACCCAGCCTTCCATCCTTCTGAGGTGGGTAAAATGAAGACCCAAATTATTGGGGGCTGTAAAAAGCAGGAATTAGGGGCCAAAGGGGAGGGGATATAGTGTGTCAATGCATGGGAGCAAATGGTGAGTAGGGGTTTGCATAAACTAAAATAAATTGCATCCCTGTCTCAGTCTGAAAAGCCAAATTTTTTTTTTAGGAATAGCAGAAACAGCAACAGTGATGCAGTGGTTAGAGTGCAGTACTGCAGGCTACTTCTGACTCCTGGCTGACTGCAATTTGGCAGTTCGAATCTCACGAGGCTCAAGGTTGACTCAGCCTTCCATCTTATCCATCCTGGGTAAAATGAGGACCCAGATTGTTGGGGGCCAGAGGCTGACTCTGTAAACTGTTTAGAGAGGGCTGTAAAGAACTGTAAAGCAATATGTAAGTCTAAGTGCTATTACTATTGCTACTGCCATTTTGCAACTGAAGGTAATCCTCAACTTACAACCATTTGTTTAGTAATTGTTTAGAAATTACAACAGCATTGAAAAAAGTAACGAGACATTTTTCACATGACCGTTCCAGCTTCCCCATTGTTACATCATCAAAATTCTGGCAACTGGCTCATCTTTATGACGGTTGCAGTGTCCCAGGGTCACGTGATCCCCTTTTGCAACCTTCTGACAAGCAAAGTCAACAGGGAAGCTTAACAACCCACGTTACTAATTTAACAATTGGGGTAATTCACTTAGCAACCGTGGCAGGAAAATTCGTAAAGGGGGAAAAACTCATTTAACAAGTGTCTTGCTTAGCAACAGAAATGTTGGGCTCAATTGCAGTCACAAGTCAAGGACTAACTCTTACTTGGATACAGTCAGACAGCTCCTATTGGTAGAAAACCTTCTGCAGTATCAGACAAACATGAAAAAATGTAAAAAAATATTTTACTGTAAAAGTTATAGGAATTTCTGAACTAATTTGTATTTGAGATGGCATCACATGGGAAACATTTGGGGGATAGCCAGGCTGGGGTCGAAGACAGTTATTAAGTGAGTTTTGCCCCATTTTACAACCTTCCTTGCCAACTTTGTACAGTCACTAAACGAATGGTTGTAAGTCAAGAACTAGCCTTTTCTGGCTACTGCTGGTGAAGGCAAGCCCAACAGTTTGGGATGTTTTCCCAACATCGCTTACATTTTCAGTTATTATTTTATGGCTAATGTGTTGTGAACAATTAGCTGATTCTAGGAACAAATCAGAGTTGTTCCACATGAAATAGTGGCTTCTTATTCACTTACAAAGTTCTCTCTATCTCCCTTCTAATTATTCTTGGACGAGTTCGGTGTGCCTGCTCCAAAATGACTTTTTTTTTTCCAAAAAAAGCAAATATGTTATGAAAGTTATATATTTCCTTTTCCGCAAAGCGCAAGCATTTTGGCAATTTCAGAAGCAGAAAGCCATGACTTACATCCATGGCCAGAGATTTTGGGATTAAGCTGCTAGCCGCTGCATGGAACACCAACCCTCTCTCGTAATCCGTTTCAACTGTCAACCTGCAGGAAGAAAGCAGAATATTGTGACTTACTGGAAAAGGAGAAAAAATAGAGTAGGAAAAGTTAAGCATCGAAGAACACTCTTCCAAATTCCAGAAAACGATGAAGAAAATGAAAATAAAGATGGAAACCATACACCAATCTCTGGATCAGCGGTCACCAACTGGTGGTCCGTGAGGAAATTTTGGTGATCCGCAGAGAAATATTTGCATTTTTTTATATTGCAATAAATCAGGGGTCCTCAAACTACAGCCCCTGGGACGGATAAGTGCAATGAACACACTTGTGTTGCTGCAGAGTGTCTCCCCCTTCGGGGAATTTTTGTGGGGGTTAGAGGGGGGCACAAATTCTGACTTGGGGTCTGCTTCAGCCTCCTGGTGGGGGGCTTTGGGCAAAGGCTGGAGGGAAGCAATAATGGTGGCAAAGAGTCAGAGGGCCTCGTTCCAGTGGGACTGCATCATGGCCTGGAACTGGCTGACCATCTCAGCCCACTGAGCCTCCAGGCGCCGGCACCTGGCCTTGCACTCCCGCAGGTCTTCCCTCTGCTTGGAAAGCCCATGCTCCTAGTCCTCAGTGAGATGCTTCTGCTGAGCCTCCTTCTTGGTCACATCCAATTCGAACTGAGCTGTTTTGCCAACTCTTTCTCCTGGGGGCTGCTTAGCTCCAGCAACTGCTTCCTGTTGGGGCCCTAAGGAGCCCGGGTAGGCTCAGGTGAGGAGTGGCTGGGAGAAGAGGGGACGGGGAAGTAGAGGCCGTCAAGGCATCCCTCCACATTAAGTGACATCAAGTTGGCCACACCTACCCAGTCACATGACCACCTTGCCACTCCCACCTAGGCAGTCATTAGGCAGAT
Organism: Thamnophis sirtalis; assembly: GCF_051295495.1. Classification (NCBI taxonomy): domain Eukaryota; kingdom Metazoa; phylum Chordata; class Lepidosauria; order Squamata; family Natricidae; genus Thamnophis; species Thamnophis sirtalis. Next base: position 6,440,802 of record NW_028261384.1, read on the forward strand.
CCTATTAGTGGTCCGCGGGATTTAAAATCATGAATTTAGTGGTCCCTGAGGTCCGAAAGGTTGGTGACCCCTGCCCTGGAGGACAAGTGCTCTAGGTCAGGGGTCTCTAAACTTGGCAACTTTAACAATCCCAAACTTGACAATTGATGGCTGGCTGAGGAATTCTGGGTGTTGAAATCTACAAGTCTTAAAGTTTCCAAGGCTGAAGGCTCCTGTCCTCCAGGGATAGAATGGGAACAACTATCCCGTCCTTGTGGTGCATCTCCTAGAAATGGGCAACCATGTTCTAGGAACAGAAGATACAGAAGATACTTTTAGGGACCAAAAGTGCTGGAATGGCAACTTCTCCAGCTCTACCTGAAGTACTTTTGAAAGGACAAGTAATTTTAGGGGGCACCACAGGACACCAAAAGAATGGTAGAGTTGGGAAGAATGACAAGGAACATCTAAGCCAGTGATGGCTAACATTTTTGTCGTCATGTGCTGAAAGTGCCCCCTGCCCCCCAACGCATGAGCACCCAATCCCCCTGTGCTCCCTCAGTCCCTGCACATTCACACCCCCTGTATTTCCCTCCTGCCCATCGCATGTGCACGTGACCCCCCCTGCCCCCAATGCATGCGCACGTGTCTCCTGTATGCGCTCCGCCCAACACGCATGCATGACAGAGACCCAAAAATCAGCTGCCCAACGCTTAAGGTGCTAGCCTAGAAACCAGAAGACATGAGTTCTAGTTCCGCTTTAGACAGCTGGGTGATTCTGGGCCAATCATCAGGCGACTGTAAATCCTTATCCTAGTGTTGGCAAGGTGACTTTGGGCCAGGACCAAAGTCAACCAACACACTTCACAGGGTTGTTGTTCTGAAGGAAACAGGAGGAGATAGGAGAATTTTGGGTCAGGTCTGCCATCACATTTGTTTCCCACCCACCTTTTCGAGTTGTAAGCCGCCCTGAGTCCCCCCAGGGAAAAGGGCGGCATATAAATAAACTTCTCAAATCTCAAATTTCTCACATTGCTTCAGCTTGGTTTGCTCTGATGGCTTCCTGCCATAAAAGCGGGGAGGAGGAGTAAGGGAATATAGGGAGGGAGGATGACAGGATGAGGGGAACCAAAGGTGCCAGCCAAGAACAGAGCCTGGAAGATCCAAGGACACAAGCGTAAGAACCAGAGGTGATATTCAGCTGGTTCGGTTCGCCCAAACCGGTGGTGGAAATCGTAGGTGGGTCGGCGTGCTCTCATTTGCCAACTGGTAGGGAAAGTTAAGTAAACACCACCCCTGGTATGACAATGTGAATGCCCACTAAAGAGGTGCCTAACTTTGGTACTGCTATGAAAACACCCAGTCTGAATACCATTGGACATTAACCGAGGAAAGGGCCCTGGAGAAGCGAAAACAACTTTGGTTTAAACGGAAATATTCTGATCTGGCTTTGCTATGCAGTAACCACTTTTCACTACCGATGGAGTCAAGGGTCTTTCTTTCCTGAAGATCCAAGGTGGGACAGGCCTGACAATTATGTATATTTGCCATTTTGAGTTACAAGTAGTCCTCATAATTAAGCCCAAAATTAATGTTGCTAAGTGAGGTTCACCCCATTTTATGACCTCTCTTGCCGCCCTTGTTAAGTGAGTCATTGCAGTTCTCACATTAGTTAGCACAGTTGTTAAGTGAATCTGGCTTCCCCATTGACTTTGCTTGTTAAAAGGTCACAAAAGGGGATCACGGACCCCAGGACACTGCCACAGTCATAAATACGAGTCAGTTGCCAAATGTCTGAATTGTGATCACGTGACCATGGGGATGCTGCAACGGTCCATAAGTGTGAAAAATTGTTATGTCACTTTTTTTAGCGCTGTTGTAACTTTGAAGAGTCACTAAATAAACTGTTGTAAGTCGAGGACTGCCTGTACTTATAAAGTAACAAAGGCAGGATAAAAAATCTAATAGATAAATAAAATAAATACCATATTTTTCGGAGTATAAGATGAACTTTTTCCCCTCAAAAAAGAGGTTGAGTCTTATACACTGAATACAGCATTTTTTGCCTCCTGAAACCCCGCCCCCTTCACCAAAATGGCAGTGCGGTGCCTGTAGGTGGCTTTCAGAGTGCTCCTGGGGGCTGGGGAGGGGAGAAATTAGAGAGAAACGGGCCATTTTTCCCTCAGTTTTGCCCTCCACAGCCCCCAGGAGCACTCTATAAGCCTCTAAAGGCTATCCATGCCCCTTTTTTGCAAAAAAAATGGGCCCCCTTTTGCAAAAAATGGGCCATTGGGGGGGGCACCCCCCAGGAGCACTCTATAAGCCTCCTAAAGGCTATTCATTTTTGGGCGGTCCACAGAGTGCAAAAACTTTTTTTTTTAATTTGCCTCTTTAAAACCTTGGTGCGTCTTATACTTCAGTGTGTCTTATACTCCAAAAAATACGGTAAGTCATAAAGTCATATTTTGTAATATGCCCCTTTCACACCCAGTATTGGCTTACAAAGCAGGTTTGACGAATGCTTGCAAATCGATCCTCAGAGGGGCAAGCAAGTGTCCATCTTCACGAGTTACTTTCCCAGGTACTTCCCGGATAATCTGAGAGAGGGGAAAGTCAAAAGGGATGAAACTAGATTGGGAAGGGCATTCAGTTCATTCAATTTACCTCAATAACTTTAATATATAAATATTATTGTTCTACTGTTCTCCTTGACTTATTACCCCAATTGAACCGAAAAGTTCCATTGCTAAGTAAGACAATTAATTTTGTCCTGTTTTATTACCTTCCTTGCCACCGTTATTAAGTGAATCGCTGCAGTTGTGAAGTTAGTAAAACAGTTGTTAAGTGAATCTGGCTTCCCCATTGGCTTTTCTTGTCCTGGGACACTGCAACCGTCATAATTTTGAGTCAGTTGCCAGGTGTCTGAATTTTGATCATGTGACCATGGGGATGTTGCAGTGGCCATAATTGTGAAAAATCATCACGTCACATTTTCAGTTCCATTGTAACTTTGAACTGTCACTAAATGAACCGTTGTAACTTGAAGGCTACCTATACATAGTTATGAAAAAGGGGAGTTTTCCTTGATTCCCTCTCCCCGCCCCTCATATTGGTTCCAGCTCATTTGAAAGGCAGTTTTATCATTCACATTAAGTTACCTTACAGCATAATCATCTCTAATCTCAGATTCAGGTGACCTATAACAATTCATTTAGTGAGCATTCAAAGTTACAACCTGACTGAAAACAGTGACTTATGACTGTTTTACACACTTATTTATCAATGCAGCATCCCTAAGGCCACACAATAAAAATTCGAACACTTGGCAAATGATTCATACTTATGACGGCTGTAGTGTCCCAGGGTCATGTGACCTTTTGTGACCTTCTGACCAGCAGAGTCAACGGGGAAGCCAGATTCACTTAACAGCCAGGTTACTAACTTATCAACTGCAGGGATTCACTTAACAACTGAGGCAAGGGAGGTCATAAATGGAACAAAATTCATTTAACAAATGTCTCATTTAAGAACAAAAATGTTGGGCTCAGTTGTGGTCATAATTTGAGGACTACCTGTACCCAATGTGTTTTGATGTGAAAATTCTGTCCCAGTACTTATCGTTTGTTTAGTACTCAACACGCCAGCTAGAAGTTGTTAGTGTCAGCTGCCTTGTGATTCACTACCTTATTCCTTGTGAGGGAAAAAGTGTCGGTACTCATCCTGCCTCCCAGAACCAATCCAAGAAACAAATGAAGAAGCAGTTGCCTTTTGAAAAAGCACTTTTGGGGCAACCATGGCCTGGATGACTGAGAACCTCCATAGACAAGGCAAGGATGGAATGAAAATTAATACTAAAAGTCAATTAGAAGATGCAGGGAGGGTTTTCAGAATGTAACCAGCCCAGGTTCGTGTGCTCTTCCGTAAGCCCCCAAAGCAAGGCTTTTATAGCTTTACAGAGGACCAAAATAGTGGTGCCCCTCCTCACCATCGGGGGCAGAATATTCCACCAACTGGGGGCAGCATCAGAGAAGGCTCTCTTCTTGGGACCCCGCCGGTTGGAGTTCTTCGGCTGATGGGGGTCCATAACATGTCCTCCCTGCCTGATCTTAGAATAGAATAGAGTAGAATAACAGAGTTGGAAGGGACCTTGGAGGTCTTCTAGTCCAACCCCCTGCTTAGGCAGGAAACCCTACACCACTTCAGACAAATGGTTGTCCAATATCTTCTTAAAAACTTCTATTTTGATCTCTCTTCTTGTGAGATGGGCAGCCAGATACATTTGGTTCTTAAATAAATAAATCCCGGCAACTGACAGTAAGTAAAAGGCTGAGTGGTGGAGTTTAGTTAGCAAGCAATTTATAAAACCTAAATTTGGGCCGAATCTCATCAATAAATCGGAGGATTTTAAGGACCGTATCAAAATGCCAGGGGATTGGCCAACACAGCTGCCAACTTGGCTAACTCTTCAGCATCATCCCCCTTTGAAGCACTGGAGTAAAACCCATGTCTGTTACCAGTTGATTGACAAAATGCCGTACAGAACGGCGAGAAGTGTCTCCCCCAGCTTCTAGATTGGATCCTGATAGAGGCACATGTGACTGAGTTGGAAAAAAAATGAATTAAAAACTCTCCCCCTTCTCTGAAAATGCTTCGTTAATGGTTGAGAAGCCCTGGTGAATGTATTTCGCTGGGGGACAGAGAGGAAAACTCATCTAAGGGGGGATACAGATATCTTGTACATCACACCCACAAAATAAGCATCATCACAGCTTACTCCTTCTGCAGAAAAGCCTGATTTTCTGGAGAGCAAAAGAGAAAGAAGAAGAAGAAAAGAACTCCCCGAAAAATGCAAATGACCCTTGCTTTCTTTATGTACCTCGCTGTCCAGACTCATGAAGCCAAGTGCAAAACCTTCACATTCGAACTTATGGATGATTTCCGGAAGCATCAGAGGAGTAAAGGAGATGTGAATGGCAGCAGTGCCACCTGCAGGGATAACCTGGAAACAACAGTCGTATCTTATTCAAAGAATCCACCAAAAGAAAGGGATAGCAGCAGGGGTGAAGGTATAAGGTCAGCGTTCTCCGCCTTGGCAAAATTTTAAGATGAGTGGGCTTCAACTCCCAAAATTTCCCATGCTGCCCTGGCCTGCAGATTTTGGACAAGCATCAAAAGATGACAGAGATACAGAGAACTTTCATTGTTTTTGACCATCTAGTGCAGGGGTCTTCAAACTTGGCAACTTTTAAGATTTGTGGACTTCAACTTTAAGGCCTGAAGTCCACAAGTCTTAAAAGTTGCCAAGTTTAGGGACCCCTGATTCAAGTGCATCTCCCAGAATTCCCCCGTCAACCTAACTTCCCCTTTGACTGGGAATTCTAGGACTTGAAGTCCACCCATCTTAAAACTGCCATGATGGAGAAAGTACTACCCTACCCAAGTTGGAGAGATGGTTGGGTGGGTGGCCAAAATTCCGAAAGGTCCTACAATATGCAAACTCTTCTGATTTTTTTTTTAAAAAACAATAGTTAGTCGGAAAATGTGCTACCAGACTTCTGATTTTTTTTTTTAAAACTGAAATCTGAGGAACTGGGAGGAAACGGAGTGTCACACCACTCCCTGGAACACTATGGAGACAGCAAAAACAGAAAGGTGGCTGTTGACCTTCTCAGTCTCCCACCTCCTTTCTTATCAGAGGTGGGTTGCTCTTGGTTCGGCCCGGATCGGGAAAACCAGTAGTAGTGGTGGTAGGCTCCGCCCAGAAGCCCGGATGCTTCTGCGCATGTGCAAAAGCATCATGCACGAGTGTGCGCACATGAGTGAACCGGTAGTTAAAAAAATGGAAACCCACCACTGCTCTGCACTATTTCCTATCTAAAGGGTTCTAGGACACCTCCGACAGCCAATCAGCCCCCAGACAACTTGCTGAGGGACAAGAGTTACAGTAATATCAAAGAAATGATGGAATAGAATTATTTTAAAAAAGGATGCCATAGGAGGGGCAGAATGAAACGTGGTGACAAAAATTAAAATACATTTTAAAATACTTAAATCATTAGATTAATTGTAGAATTTCCCCATCCCATCGTCTCATCACAGCACGTTGGCTGTGATGAATTTTCCCATGGCCAGTTGGCTGTGGCAAGCCGGCTGCAGCGAGTTGGCCGTGGTGAGTTGTCGTGACGAGTTGTCCCACCGCCAGTTGGCCGTGGCAACTTCTCCCATTCCGCCCCTCCTATTCCGTGCCAGCCTGGGCTAAGGGAGCTGCCACTTACGATCTGTTTGGGGGTGATGCAGAACGGGTAATCCGAGGGAACACCCTCGTGAGGTCGAAGGACCACGGAGATTATTGGCTTGAGCATCAGTGGTTCCCAGAGGGAGTCATCAAAACTTCCTTCATCATCCTCAAATAGCGTCTCCAGATTCTACAGTGAAAGTGGGGAAGAAGTTAAAAAAAAAATCCTGCCAAGACTGGTACGTGATTCCATAGAGACAGGAGCAAAAATTTGTTATATACATTAAATACAAGCATCCGCTATATTCTAAAGAGGTGATTCAGCACAATTGCTTGGAATATCTGCTGGAAACAGTACGGATGTAACTTAAGTGGATGGAATTTTGCATTTTGAATATCGCAATCACAGTGGGGACAGAAGGAAACAAAGCTCAGCCATGAACGTGAAAACAGTTTTTCAGCTTTTATTGCACGTCAAGGAGGGAAACCACAGTCCTTCAACCTTCTATTCTTACCTAGAAGCTGCCATAAAACAGCTTCAGAATACTCTTCTTAGTAGATCATGTGTAGGGACCAACCTTCTTACACTTGCTCGCCCTAAATCCTCTGTCTACTGCTACAGCTGCAGAGTGATTTCCCACACTCCATTGGCCAAAATGGAACAAGCAATGTCCATCTACTGTCCTTTAAAGGACAAAAATCAAGTCGTGTTAATCTTTTTCATTGCTGCAATGGCACGGACAATTTCCCTAGCAAGGATTAAAACCTTCTGTTATAGTGAAAGAGTGGAGCGGTGATCTTCAGCTTTGACAACTTTAAGATGGGCAGACGTCAATTCCCAGAATCCCCTAGCCAACACGCTGACTGGGGAATTCTGGGAGTTGACATGCACCCATCTTGTCGTATTCCCCCTCCCTTGGTTTACTGTGAGCCGCCCTGAGTCCCCTCAGGGAAAAGGGCGGCCTACAAATTTCAATAAACCTATAAACCTATAAACCTATCTTAAATTTGTCAAGGATGAGAAACACTGTACCAGAGGGTTTGAGGAGTGCAAATGGCCCTTCCGACAGTCACATGATTTGACAGGAAAGAAGTTGATACAGCAAGAGGAGAAGCTCCCCAGGTGTTTTATTATTCACCGGCTGCTTATGAATGATGGCAACTCTGAAAGCAATATCAACTGAGAATGAAGGAAATAGGGCACAGAAAGTACTGCCCCACTTGGAAGGGAAGTCAGCTGATGAATAGTTTAGAATAGGATAGGATAGGATAGGATAGGATAGGATAGGATAGGATAGGATAGGATAGGATAGGATAGGATAGGATAGAATAGAATAGAATAGAATAGAATAGAATAGGATAGGATAATGGACTGCACTGGACTGGACTAGATTAGAATAAGAAATAGAAATAGAAGTACAATAAAGTTTAGACTAGACTGGACTGGACTGGACTGGAATAGAACACAACGCAATACAACACAACATAGAATATACCACAGAACAGAACAGAATAACAGAGTTGGAAGGGACCTTGGAGGTCCTCTAATCCAACCCTCTGCTCAGGCAGGCAACCCTATAACATTTCAGACAAATGATTGTCCAATCTCTTCTTAAAAACCTCCAGTGTTGGAGCATTGATTAGTTTCCATCCATTGCTTCTTGTCCTGCCCTCAGGTGCTTTGGAGAATAGATAGAACCCCCCCCCTCACCCTTCTTTGTGGCAGCCTGAGATATTGGAACCCTGCTATCATGTCTCCCCTAGTCCTTCTTTTCATTAAACTAGACATACCCAGTTCCTGCAACCGTTCTTCAAATGTTTTAACCTCCAGTCCCCTAATCATCTTTATTGCTCTTTTCTGCACTCTTTCTAGAGTCTCAGTCTAGAGTCTTTATTTAAACAAAGGCAATCCCACAGTGCTCCCAAAATATCTGTTTTCAGACAAGATAAATCTATACCTTCAAAGTGTCCTGCAAAATTACCAAGGTAAATGTTGGTTTATTTGTCCCAGCTGCTAAAAATAGCAGAAATCCACCCTTTGTGCACCTGGGCTGAAAGGCCACATTATTTTCTACTTACCCTTTCTATACCATAAGTAGAATCACAGAGAATTGTAAATGTCTTGCTGACTATAGTAGTATTGTAGAAATGCCATGTATTCTAAGAAAACCTTATTTTGGAGAAATCCTTTACAAGGGAAGAAAATGACACTTTTTAAACAGTCCACATACTAACCTGGTTCTCCCTTATTCGTGACCAAGTAGAGTCAGAAGTGAAAGATACATTTTTAGAGGAGGTGTCTGATTCCCACAGGACATTGATCTCATTGCCATCGGTATCCTTGATTGGAAACTGTGCGCCATAAAACACCAAGAGATCAATCAGTTTGTCATCATCTTTATCTTGGTTGTAACTTTCCCAATCCATTCGAATGTCTGAATTGAAGAAGCAGGAAAAAAGGTGAAATCAAAATCAGGGTGGTTAAAGATTTGCAGCTAAGTATGGGGTTGGCTCAGGAGATCATGCACTAAAAGAGGGTTTCTCAAACGTGGCAACTTTTAAGCTGAAGTGTGGACTTCAGCTCCCAGAATCCTCCAGTCCGTTGTGCTAAAATCTCAGAATCTGTTCTGACCTAGGCTTCACAAAGCAGACTTCTTGTTCCTACAAAACCCCTTTTTATTAGGCTAATGTGAATTCCACTCATTCACATAGTCCTGGCAAACAGTCTTTCAAGGATGAATTTACAAATACAGATCTTATCAAGCTTGGAGAGTTGCCAGGCCAATAGCTTCCAAAAGCAACACTGTACCAGAAAGATACTTGGTAAGGAGTCTCTAGAAGTTACAAACAAATCTTCACATTCATGAAAGGAACTAATTATCTCCTGCAAACTCCCCTCTCCTTTCGCTCATTTTTTATTTCCTCGGGGGGGGGGGGGGGGATTCAGCGTCCACCTTTGCCTTTACTCCAATTGACCCTTGTTCCTTAGCTGTTCTCTTCTCCTGGCAGCTCTGTGCACGCGCACATTGGGAACAGGCCCAAGCTGTTCTTCTGCCCCACTGATCTCCAACTCCAAAGGTAGCTGATAATTGTCGGGCGGCCCTGGCCCCCTCTCTGCCTCTGATGCAGAGCCCTCTTCAGACTCCAGGACTGGCCCATCTTCCTCCCCAACCTCCTCACCGTCTGAGTCTACCACCAGCTCCGCTGGCCTCTGGCGTGCCACAGCAGAATTCATAGGGGCAAGGAGGAGACAAGGAGAGACATATTCCTTTCATTTTGCAGTGGCGGAGGGAGCTTGCCTGTTCTCGGGGGGAAATGACACTGGCCAGTACAAACACTTACCGAAGGGAGTGGGGTTATTGAGACGGATGTACCGTGATACAGTGTCTCCTCCAGAGATATGGGCTCCAAACCTTGGAAGAAAATAAGATATTATCTAGAATCTGTGTCTGTATATTTGGTGTTTTCTAGGAAAGAAAGGTGGGGGGAAGTAAATGTATTCCATCAACAAAACAAAAAGACATTTCAACATTACAGGCTTCGTTTCACCAATGTCCCTCTTCAGAGACCTGGAGGGATTTTTTTCTCTCTCACCGCCATCACTTTTGACACATACACGATTCCCTAGAGAGACAGGAGGGATTCCTGACACCAATATTAAACAGGTTGTTCTCGACTTAGGGACACAATTGAGACCAGAAAATTCATTGTTAAGCGGGATTTTCATTGGTGAGGCATCACATACTCCTGATTTTACAACTGTTTCTGCCACGGTTGTTATGTGAGATACTTCACTTTTTAGGCAAGACCCAACATGACTGAAACGTGTGACCTGGCAAACGTGACCACAGGAATGTTGCAATGGTCATTGGTGTGAGGACGCATCACAAGCCACTTTTTTCAGCACCACTGCGATGTTGAGAAGGTCACTAAAATTATGACTGTAAGTTGAGGACTACCTGAAGTAACAATGGTTATTAAGGGAATACTAATTATTTAACTAGTAAGAACAATGTTGTAGAAAAATGGGATGGGGAACATATATTTCCCGGGGTCCCTCCTGCTAATCAACCCAGCCAGAAGCTTACAGGAACCTTCTGGAGGAATGAAAAACTATTTGCACCAGAGCAACATTTTTTATTTATTAATTTGTATTTTGCCTTTATTATTTTTACAAATAACTCAAACATATCTAACACACCTTCTTCCTCTCATTTTTCCCACAACAACCGTGTCAGTAGCCTGGGCTGAGAGTGTGATTGGCCCAGTCACCCAGCTGACTTTCAGCACTAAGGCAGGACTAGAATTCACCATCTCCTGGTGAGTTATCCAAAATCATCCTGACAGCTGTCATGCCTAAGGTGAGACTAGAACTCTCCATTTCCTAGTGACTGGCCAAAGTCACCCAGCTGGCTTTCATTCCCAAGGCGGGACTAGAATTCACAGTCTCCTGCTTTCTAAACTGGCTAGGATTGTGATGGCTAACCTGTGGCATGCGTGCCACAGGTGGCACGTGGAGCCCTCTCTGGAGGCATGCGAGCCGTCATCCAGTTCAGCTCCTCCGCGTATGGATGTACGTCTCCCACCGGCCAGCTGATTTTCAAGTCTCTGCCACACATGTGGAAGACGTGTGCACAAGTGTGGGGGGCATGGGGCATTGCACGCACATGTGTGGGGGGTGCAGTGCCCCTGTGCCCCATTTTTTTGTTTCAGGAGGCTTCAGGGAGGCCTGCTAGGCCCAAAATGGGGTGCGAGGGGTGTGCGGCACCACCACACAGCCCATTTTTGGTCCCAGGGGGCTTCAAGGAGACCTGCTAAGTCCAAAACAGAGCTGGGGGGGGGGTTCGTGCGCATGTGCGGGGGAGCTGTCGCACACATGATTTTGGCACGCAAGAAGAGAAAGGTTAGCCAACACTGGCCTAGGACCACTAGACCAAATGGGGGAACTGAAACACAGACAGAGCTGGATAAAAACAAGCACTCGTCTTTCAGGCAGGAGATCCAGGAGACTCAAAATCAAACAGCTTCATCCCCATCTCTTGCAAAAGATGTAAGCCACAGCCTTTGGGAAGATCCGTTGCTGTCTCTGGGTCAGTCCTTCAACACGAAAGAGGAAGAAGAGGGGGCTCCGTGGCCCAGGAGAGCTGCGGCCAGGACAGGCTTGTGTCCCAAAGGGAAAAATACAAGTTCATGGTGGTCTAGCTACAGCTCTCTGAAATCCCCACTGCCTTGCAATTGGGAGTTCCCGGTAGCCTTGCTAAAAGTTTTGGGCATCTACCTGATAGTCAGCGTTGCCATGGGATGATGTGGTCCAGTCAACTGCAGGAAGATGGGGCAACCTTTCACAGTCATCTCTATGAGGATCAGCTTCGGCTCTAATTCTCCCACCTGCACAAAAAAAGAGTAATTTTGATGCCCAACTCATTTCGACCCTGAGCTACAAATTGTTTTAAGGTTGTTTCAAAACAGCACTGCAAAGTACCACATTACAGAACCTTAGTAAGGCCACACCTGGAATACTGCATCCAGTTTTGGTCACCACATTACGAAAAAGGTGTTTAGACTTTGGGGAAAGTGCAGAGAAGAGCAACCAGGATGATTAGGGGGACTGGAGGCTAAAACATATGAAGAACGGTTGCAGGAACTGGATATGTTAAGTCTCGAGAAAAGAAGGACTTATTTGTATTTAAAAAAAAAATAAAAAAGAAGAAAAAGGAGGACTAGAGGTGGCATGGTAGCAGCATTTCCAATATTTGAGGGGCTGCCACAGAGAGGAGTGGGGTCAATCTATTCTCCAAAGCACCAGAAGGCCAGACAAGGGACAACAGATGGAAACTTGTCAAGGAGAGAAGCAACCTGGAATTAAGGAGAAACTTCCTGACAGTGAGAACAATTCACCAGTGGAACAGCTTGCCACCAAAGGTTGGGGTTGCTTCATCCCTGGAGGCATTTAAGAAGAGATTGGACAGCCATTTGTCTGAAATGGTACAGGGCTTTCTGCTTGAGCAGGGGGTTGGACTAGAACAGTGTTTCTCAACCTTAGCAACTTGAAGATGTCTGGACTTCAACTCCCAGAATTCCCCAGCCAGCATTCGCTGGCTGGGGAATTCTGGGAGTTGAAGTCCAGACATCTTCAAGTTGCTAAGGTTGAGAAACACTGGACTAGAAGACCTCCAAGGTCTCTTCCAGCTCTATCCTAAATTTGAAATTTGAAAATATTCTCCTTTATTATACCAGACTGATCTGGAGCTCTAAAAAAAGGGTGTGCTTTGGAGGAATAGTTCTTTTTTTGCATATAGTTTTTTTGTTTATTTCCCAGTAATAGACATACATAATTTGTGAACACTGCATTGACTGGGTTATGTGAAATTCTTATCTTCCAATTTTGACAATATTTATCCCATTTCATATTTCTTTCGCATTTCCCCATTTATTTATTTAAACACAAATAAAATTTCTTTGTGCCCCATATTTGTTATTCCTTCCTAGGCATTGTTCTGAAACAATTATGAAAATCATTATTCCACCGTAGCTCCAATGTTCCAAATGTGTGGGATTACTAATAACACCAATTATTAACAATATTGAATCCATCATGGGAGTACAATATATTTTAACACACTATTATTAATGTCAATAATACAATGGAATAGTTCTTAACAGGTGAACGGTAGCGTGTCACTCAAAACTGTGGCATGCCACCTTTGAAACACGTGTTGTGGGTTCGCCACCAACTGCTCTGATGTCAGGACTCAACATTCCCTCCGCTGGATCAGACAGGCTGCCTACCTTGCAGATGAGGACATCCTTATAACGTCCCCACATATTGTTGTAGGCTGTGATTTCTATGGTAAGTTCCTGGAAAGCCTTCAGAGTCCCCTCCGACGGATGCACATGGAAAGCTGCTCCTTTTCCGTGGGACAGCATGGCCGCTCGGAAGGCTGAAAAGGGAGAGAAAACACAAACAGCATGCCCTTTCTGTGACAGTGCAGCTGCCAGACTTCCTGTTGTCTGAAAGGGACTGGCTGGAATCTCTTGCCCAGTTGAATTTTGCCATCAAAGTAAGTTTTCAGCTTCACAAACTTCCTGTCTACAAAAACACATGGGATTTATTTTTTTCTTACCTGACTGCTTCTTCTTTGCAAATTGTCTTGTTACCCGTCTGGTTTTCTCCACTATCATGTCCCTGGATAGAGGAAATCGAGTCTCTGAGAACTCATAAAGGTGCCTTGCTTATCTGCAGGCATGATGCATGCTTCAAAAATGTACTTTAAAACACTGCAGATGTGACAACAGCTGCTTTCTTCTCCCAGCAATAATGATCTGTTAGCTAAGGGACGCAGGGAAGTAGTTCTGGGAGGCACTACAATCCCCATCATCACCAAGCACAGCAGGAAGCCATTTTCCTTAAGATGACTTTTGTAAGCATAGGTTCAATAGAAGATGATAGATATATAGAGACAGACAGATAGAAATAGACAGACAATGGATGGACAGAAGGACAGACGGACAGACAGACAGATGAGAGAGACAGATGAGAGAGACAGACAGACAGACAGATATACTATAGTTTCTATTGACATGAGAACTGTCAAGAGTTCTGAGAACTAGTGTTTGGTTTGGGAACAGAACCTCAGATAGAAAGTCCATACAGAGAGTAGTGAGAGCAGCCGAGAAGATAATAGGGAGCTCACTTCCTGTCATTCAGGATACTGCTTACTAAGCATTATGTGCTTAGAGCTCCAAGCATTGTTAGAGATCCCATACACCCACTTCACGGTCTCTGTTTCTGTTGCTCCCCTCTGGGAGGGGGTTCCAAAGTATTTCTAGCAGGACTACCAGATTCTGTAACAGCTTTGTTCCCTCCATCAGTCTGGAAAACTCGGCAAAGTTCATTTCTCTCGTCACGTACATGTACGCATCCAAAATAGACTGTGTCTGTCTGTCTATCTGTCTGTCTATCTATTCATCTCGTCATATTTATGTTTATATTAGAGATGGATACACTTTTAGAGCTGTGTGCAAAGTACAGTAATTTCATTTTAATGTATGCCAATTAATCTACATTCAAAGTGAGAATAAAGTTATTCTAAGTCTAAAAACAGAGTAATACACCTTTCTTCACATATCCTGTGTTCCATATGGTAATATCCCACTGAGCCAGCAGTTGGGAAAAAATATTAAAAGGGAAGAAAATGGACCTTGCAGCAGAAATATTGGTGGGATTAGCTGAATGGGACATTAAAGAGAAAGGACAGTCAACTTTTTCAAAGCCCATCTCTGGAGGGTCTATGACAATTTGCCACAGCCAATTCTCCACAGCCAACTCCAGTGGTGGGATTCAAATTATTTTACTACCGGTTCTTTGGACGTGACTTGATAAGCGTAGCATGGCTTGGTGGGCGTGGCAGGGGAAGGATACTGCAAAATCCCCATTCTCTCCCGATCAGCTAAGACTCGGGAAGCAGAGAATAGATGGCGGGGAAGTGGGGGGGTCGGTCTCAGATGGTATTTACCAGTTCTCTGAACTACTCAAAATTTCCGTTCTCCAGACTGGTCAGAACCTGCTGAATACCACCTCTGACCAACTCACCATGAGACTATTCGCCACAGGACCAGAGTTAAACTAGTACCAAAGAAATGGTGGAATAGAATCACTAAAGAAAAGTTACAAAGGGAGGGACAGAATGAAATGTGACTGACAACAATTAAATTTTTTATTTATTTTAAATAATTAAGTTGACAGGTTAAATTGCCTTGTGGCGAGTTGTCCCCGCAGCAAGTTGGTTATGACAAATTGTCCCATTCCTATCTCTAGATATCCAGCCTTGAAAGTGCTTAAGAATTATTGAGGAATTGAATATTTGTAACTATGCAGGCATGTAAATATTTGGGCCCGTGAGAAGTCTACTAAGCAAAAGTTAGCAGAGTTTTGGCCCTCCCACTCAAGGTTAAACAGAAGGAAAAAAGACGTACCCATCTTGATCCTCAGAAGACTGCGGAGGGATGCTGAAATAATCGACTTTTATGGTGAAGGGAGCAATTGACTCCGAATGATTGGTAATGATCAGCTGACGCTTTATCACGCTCTGCAAGGCCACCTCAGAGCCAAAGTGGAGTTTTAGGTCTTCTGAATCCATTACGTTTTCTTCCTCATCACTGCAGAACAAGAAGAACAGAGGTTAAGCAAGCCACGTTTCCTTTTAGAGACAAGGGCCCAGAAAGGGATGACTAAGATACCAGGCCTCAAGGGCAATGAAAGACTTCTTTACAGGTAGTCCTCGACTTACGACTGGTCTCTTAGGGACTGTTCAAAGTTACAATGGACATCCCCAGGCTACTTGAAACACAGATCAGAAGTTCCAATGGCCAGTAACACACACACCCCCTGGTCACTTGATCATATTTTGGGTAGCTTGGCTACCAGGCTGCATTTATGACCACAGGACCGCAATGTCCTGTGGTCATGTGGCCATGATTTATGACTTTTTGTGGAAATTGCAATTGCTTCCTGCTTCTGGCAAAAATCACCCATTTGTTGCAGAGGAGATCTCAAGCAGAGTATTATCCTGGAATCATTGCACCACCACAAACGATCCAAGACTCCATCTATCTATTCCCGAGGGAAAGCAAACAGTCTTGGAGACTCCTGTATTATAGGAGGCCTGTTTCCCTGAAAATAAGACCTCCTCGGATAATAAGCCCAATCAGGCTTTTGAGCACATGGGCTAAAATTAAGCCCCCCCAAAAAATAAGCCCTCCCCCAAAATATTGCCACACAACAACAGCCATGAGGTGACCACGCTCGCCACCTCCTGCACCTCAAAAATAATAAGACCTCCCCAAAAATAAGGCCAAGCGCTTATTTCAAGGGTCAAAAAAAATTAAGACCCTGTCTTATTTTCAGGGAAATACTAGAATATAGGAAAGTACCATAGTTGGGCAGCATGGTGGCTCGGTGGTTAAGATGCAGGTTTAAGACCCGAGTGCCAAGCGATAGGGTGAGTTCCAGTCCTTGCCCCAGCAACTGCCAACGTAACAGTTCAAAAGCATGTGAGTGTTAGTAAATAAAAGGGTACCCGTTTGGGGGGAAGGTAACAGCTCTCCATAATGTCATGCTGGCCACATGACTTTAGAAATATCTCTGGACAGCACTGTCTCGATGGCCTTGAAATGGTGATAAGCACTGCCCCCTACAGTTGGCAATGACTAGCTGAGTAAAATCCATAGGGACTGCTTTGTTTATTAAGTACCGTATTTTTCAGAGTATAAAACGCTCTGAAGTATAAGAGGCACATAGCTTTTGGAAAAAGGAAAACAAGGGGGAGGGGGGAAATCTGCCTCTGCCTCCCAGAATTTGCCTCCTTGCAGCAAACAGCAAATAGCCTGTTTCAGCTTCAGCACAGTCTGATTAGCACAAGCAGCTGATTGTCAGGCCTGCCAATCATCAGCTGTTTCAGGCCGCAGGGATTGCCATAACCTATTGCTGCCTCCATGCACCCCATTTTCAGCCTCTGCATCCTGTTTTTGGCCTCCACATGCCCCATTTTCCGCCCATTCCGGCGAGCGTGATCAGAATGGGCAGAAAATGGGGCACACAGAGGATGAAAACGGGATGCGCAGGCCAAAAATGGGGCACACAGGCAGCAATAGGCAATGGCAATCCATGCAGCCTGAAACAGCTGGTGGTCGGGAAGCTGATCCAACCGACGATCAGCTACTTGTGCTAATCAGGCTACGCTGAAGCTGAAACAGGCTGTTTGCTGCAAGGAGGTAAATTGCTGGGAGGCAGAGGCCAAAGGTTGGGGGCTGCTGGGTGGGCAGGACTGCATTCAGTGTATAAGACGCACCCAATTTTTCACTCTTTTTGGGGGAGGGAAGTGTGTCTTATGCGCTGAAAAATATGGTACTTACCTTGAATTCTACTACTTCTGAAAGCAAGCACATTCCACTGGTTAATTTTCCTCACTGTTAAGAAGTTTCTCCTTAATTCCAGATCGGTTCTCTCCTTGATTAATTTCTATCCATTGTTCTTTGTCCTGCCTTCTGGTGCTTTGGAAAACAAACTTATCTCCTCCTCTTTGTGGCAGTCCCTCAAGTACTGAAAAACTGCTATCATGTCACTCCCTCCTCCTTCTTTTCTCTAGAATGGCCATTCCTAATTCCTGCAACTTTTAGTCTGCAACCCCCTAATCATCTTAGTTGCTCTTCTCTGCACTTTTTCCAAAGTCTCAACAACTTTTTTGTAATGTGGTGACCAAAACTGGATGTAGTATTCCAGGTGTGGTCTTACTATCGATTTATAAAGTGGTACTGACATTTCATGTGTGATTTTGAATGAATGAATGAATTGGAATTAAAGCAGAAAGGAACTGAATCATTCGTATAAATTACATTACTCGCTTTTCATTATACCTATATCTACTTTCTTTACCTGTCAGAGGGAATCAAGTAAGTGACACACAGCTCTTTTATTTCACCAGAAATGGACAGAAAGAGGGGTTCTGACATATCTTCAATGCTACAGCACAAGATAAGGTCCTCTGGCTTATCCTAAGAAGTAGAACAGAACTTGGTTTCAGCAGAAACAACATCCAATACAGCATTATTGAGAGAACAGGATGAGCCTGCTGAATTAGCTCAGCATCTTAACTAGAGCAGTGTTTCTCAACCTTGGCAACTTGAAGATGTCTGGACTTCAACTCCCAGAATTCCCCAGCCAGCATTCGCTGGCTGGGGAATTCTGGGAGTTGAAGTCCAGACATCTTCAAGTTGCCAAGGTTGAGAAACACTGAACTAGAGAACCCTTGCCCCTCCTCATGAAGAATATGAAGTGCATGTCACAAAATCTCACCCAGTTTTTGCACAAACCACAAGCCTCACAAGCTACTGATCTCTCTACATTTGAAAATACATTGCGACAGCTAAAAAAAATCCCGCCCATTTCTCAGAAGGCAGGCTGGTAATATTTGGCACTTCTTGGCATCCTCCTCCTTCATCTTCCCAGGTTTACTGCTTCTCATTTCCACTCGCTGTTTCCTCTTCCTGGGGAAGAGATGCACCCTTCAAAATAAGGCCTTGGACTGTTAAGATTTTGACTTTCTAAGAACGCCACATGGAACTCAAGAGGCGTCAGGAACTGGGCTGAGCTGAGGAACTGTCTCATCCCAAAGGGATGGGTCCGCCCCACTTGCGACAGCAAAAGCGGCAAAGCTGCAGGCTCTTGTCAAAAAATTCTGCCTGGTGGATTCACAATAGCCTTCTCCCTGCTGTAACCTTCACCTTCTGGAACATCATGCCCTTCAAGCAGGGGTGGGATTCTGTCAGTTCAGACCAGTTCAGGAGAACCGGTAGCCCCCCTGCCCTCGTGCTTTACTGATCTTTATCTTCTCAGTTGAATCGCACGGCAGAGCATATCGCCACTACTCAGCTGTTTTCCTCCCCAGTAGTGTGCAGTGTAGTAGTGTGGAAGATAATTGTTCCCTAAACTGCGCATCAGGCATGTGAGCAAAGAGAGTGCGCAGTAGGATACCAGTAGGATCCCACCACTGCCTTCAAGGTAACATTTGTCCCCAATCTCTTGGCCTTCTGGGAGGGTCTCAAAACCTGGTTCTGCCTATTGTCCAAGAGTCCTGATGGGGGCATTCTATAGTGGAGTGGTTAGTGGATTAAAAAGTCCTCATCTCCATCCCATTGCATACTGGTTCGTAAAAATTCACTACCGTATTTTTCAGAGTATAAGATGCACCAAGATTTTGAAGAGGCAAATTAAAAAAAAGTTTTTGCACTCTGCAAACCTCCCAAAAACAACGGCCTGTTTTTCGCAAAAATTGGGCCATTTTTTGTCAAAAAAGGGCATGCATAGACTTTAGGAGGCTTGTAAAGTGCTTCTGGGAGCTGGGGGCTCATTTTTGCCCCCCCCCCCCAGCCCCAGGAGCACTCTGGAAGCCTCCTAAAGGCTATGCAGGGCCATTTTTACAAAAGGGGCGGGGTTTCGGGAGGCAAAAAAATGTTGTATTCAGTGTATAAGATGCACCCAGATTTTCACCCTCTTTTTGAGGGGGAAAAGTGCATCTTATACTCTGAAAAATATGGTAATTTTTGCTATAGGTGGTCATCGACTTACGACAGTTTGTTTAGTGACCGCTCAAAGTTACAACAGCACTGAAAAAAGACTTGCGACCATTTTTCACACCTATGACTGTTGCAGGATCCCCTTGGTCATGTGATTTATATTCAGATAGCAATAGCAATAGCAGTTAGACTTATATACCGCTTCATAGGGCTTTCAGCCCTCTCTAAGCGGTTTACAGAGTCAGCATATCGCCCCCAACAACAATCCGGGTCCTCATTTCACCCACCTCGGAAGGATGGAAGGCTGAGTCAACCTTGAGCTGGTGAGGTTAGAACCGCCGAACTGCAGATAGCAGTCAGCTGAAGTGGCCTGCAGTACTGCACCCTAACCACTGCGCCACCTCGGCTCTTGCTTGGCAACTGGTTCATACTTATGATCATTGCAGTGCCCCTGTGATCCCGTTTGAGACCTTCTTACAAGCAAAGTCAATGGGGAAACCAGATTCAATTAGCAACCGTGTTACTAACTTAACTGTAGTGATTGCTTAATAAATGGGAAAAGGAAAATCGTAAAATGGGGCAAAATTAACAAATTTCTCACTTGGCAACATAAATGCTGGCCTCAAGTTGAGGACTACCTATAAACAAAACAATAAAATACAAAAAGAATATATTTAATATTACACATCTTAACAGCAGTGAGGATTATCTTCGCACAATATTAGAAAAAGGAAGAAACACCACAAGGTGAAGAGATAATTAAGAAGATATTAGATTGTGCAGGATAGACTTACACTGAGAATCAAACAGAAAGAAGATGCAGAATATTATCCAACATGCAACTTATTCTACCAATGGTTGGGAAAAAGGAGTGGAGAGCAATAATGGAATCTGTATTGTTAAGCAAATCAAATACCAACATAACACGGTGTTTATTAAGCAGTAAGAAATGTAATCAATAGAAAATTAATAAAATTTATTTTAAAAAAATACAAAAAGAAGTTTAGAGGCAGCACATCAAACCAGCGTGAAGGAGAAGTGGGTTGGCTGGCCAAGATTGAAACGGCCACCACGATGCACCTCTGGGTGATTGAGAGGCAAGTATTTCCAAGCAAACTAACCTTCCTATTATACGTCATCACCACACGGACCTCCTTCTTCTCATTTGGGCCCAAAACACCACTTTCTGGAGAGATGCTCAGCACACACGAAGACGCCTGGCTTCCAAGCAGCTGTCAAGGCAATCAGGGTGACAGATCACTTACTAACAGGAGGCCAAGGATGGGATTCTTTGGATTGGCTGTGAACGCCACGACCCACCCACTTACCTTTCCCCATTTAAAGGGTGTGGAGAGCAACGTCTGGTTGAAGAGATGGGCTGTTGCCTCGGCAGGGATCCCAATGGAAAGTTCGAAGTGTAAGTGGCTCGGCAGCAGGCACACCAGGGGCAGCTGCACCTCGACAGACACAGGGACGTGGCTGGAAAGAGAACGAGGCGCTCAATCGTCATCAATGCTGGTTTTTCAAGCCTCTGCTGATAAGCCAACTTGAAGATGTGTGAACTTCTGCATGGATGTCTGGGGAATTCTGAGAGTTGGAGTTCTCACATCTTCAAGTATGACCTCGAAGACGACCCCCCACCCGGTCAAGGACCTTGGAGTCCTCATCTCTAATGATCTAAGTGCCAGAGCCCACTGTAACAACATTGCCAAAAGGGCACTAAGAGTTCTTAACCTAATCTTGTGTAGCTTCTTTTCTGGTATTATTGTACTGCTAACCAAAGCATACAAAACCTTTGCTAGACCAATTCTCGAATACAGCTCATCTGTCTGGAACCCGCACTGCATAGCAGACATTAACACAATGAGCGAGTCCAGAGATATTTCACGAGAAGAGTCCTCCACTCCTCTGCTCTAACCTAAGCATAATACATAAAATTATCTATTACAATGTTCTACCTGTCAATGATTACTTCAGCTTCAAACACAACAATACACGAGCACACAATAGATACAAACTCAAGGTTAACCGCTCCAAACTCGATTGCAGAAAATACGACTTCAGCCACAGAGTGGTCAATGCCTGGAATGCTCTACCTGACTCTGTGGATTCTTCCCCAAACCCCCAAAACTTTAACCTCAGACTGTCTACTGCTGACCTCACCCCATTCCTAAGAGGCAAGCAAGTAAGGGGCATGCATAAGTGCACCAGCGTGCCTATACCGTCCCTGTCCTAACAACCTCATTTATTCATATTTATTTATTCATATCCATTTCATGTATTCATAATCTTGCATGTACTTATATCTATTATCTTATACACGCTTGACAAAACAAATAAATAAAATAAATAAAGAGGCCAAGGTTGAGACACTCTCATCCAGGACAAACCAAAGGCTTTCGGGAAGGGTTACATTCCACCCAGGCTGAATATACAGGTAGTCCTCGATTTACAACAGTTTATTTAGTGACCATTCAAAGTTACAATGGCTCTGAAAATAGTGACTTAGGACAGTTTTTCACAGTTACAACTTTACAGCCATCCCCATGTTCATATGATCAAAATTCAGATGCTTGGCAACTGGCTCATACTTATGACCATTGCAGCGCTCCGGGATCATGTGATCACTTTTTGCAACCTTCTGATAAGCAAAGTCAATGGGGGAGCTGATTCACCTAACAACCAGGTTACTAACTTATTAGCTGCAGTGATTCGCTTAACAACCATGCAAGAAATGTTGTAAAATGGGGGCAAAACTCACTTAACAAATTCTCACTTTACAACATAAATTTTGGGCTCAATTGTGGTTTTAAGTCGAGAACTACCTGTATATATAAAACCCAGCTTTCATTCTTTTGTTGCTTTCGCTGCCCTTTCCCCTCCGTCTTTTATCTACATTTCTCCAAAATCCTGCTTAACAATTTAGCATTTTACCTGCTTTCTTTTTCAATTCTTTTTTTCCGTTTCTTGTCTCCTCAGCTTTTTCATTCATTCATTCAATCAATCAACCATTTCATTTCATTCATTCATTATTTCATTTCATTTCATTCATTCATTCACGTATTCATTCATTATTTCATTGCCAACCTCATCCTTTAAGACAACACAGTTGGATTATTCATGGGTGGTTTCCTGTTGCCCAAAAGGCTGGTACAGGAGACTTTCAAGGTCAAGTGAACTGACTGGCCGACTTTTGCTGCTGACCATTTATTTCATTCAGTAGAGATATTATTTCTAAACATTTTGTGATATCATAGCAGCTCAGCAATGAATGTTTAACAAAATGCCCTAAATTAAAATTCTAGAAAGCAAGCTGGGAATGAAATAAATAATTTTGTTTTTGTTTCTGTTTCCTGGAATTTCCTGCTCTTTTACCATTTTCTATTGTATATTAATAAGTTAGTAATAATAACATAATTTAAAATAAATAAATTAAAATACATGTATAAACACAATTCCCATATCTGATACAATCATAAAGAATACAGTATCTATCTATCTGTAGCGCTCTACATGGGGCAGCCTTTGAAGAGTATTCGGAGACTTCAACTCGTCCAGAATGCAGCTGCGCGAGCGATTGTGGGTGCACCTCGGTACACCCACATTACACCTATCCTCCGTGAGCTACACTGGCTACCGATCGGTCTCCGGATACACTTCAAAGTGCTAGTCGTAACTTATAAAGCCCTTCATGGTATTGGACCTGGGTACTTGAGAGACCGCCTGCTGCCAATTACCTCCCAAAGACCCGTCAGATCTCACAGGGTCAGCCTCCTCCGGGTTCCGTCCACCAGCCAATGCCATCTGGCTACTACCCGGGGGAGGGCCTTCTCTGTGGCTGCTCCAGCCCTTTGGAATGAACTCCCCACAGAGATCCGGACCCTCACCTCTCTCCAGGCCTTCCGGAAAGCCGTCAAAACCTGGCTGTGCCGGCAGGCCTGGGGTTGATGAGTTCCCCTCCCCTCTCGACTGGTATGGCTGTGTGATTTTCGTGTATTTTAATTATGTGTACTGTTGTTTATGTTCCCTTTCCCCTTTGAGTTGTTCGCCGCTCTGAGTCCCTCCTAGAGAAGGGCGGCATACAAATAAAACTAAACTAAACTAAACTAAACTAAACTAAACTAAACTAAACTAAACTAAACTAAACTAAACTAAACTAAACTAAACTAAACTAAACTATCTATCTATCTATCTATCTATCTATCTCTAGATAGATAGATAGGTAGGTAGGTAGGTAGGTAGGTAGGTAGGTAGGTAGGTAGGTAGGTAGATAGATAGATAGATAGATAGATAGATAGATAGATAGATAGATAGATAGATAGATAGATAGATAGATATAGAGATAGAGATAGGTGGGTGGGTGGATGGATGGATGGATGGCTCTGTGTGTGTGTGTGTGTCTCTGTGTCTCTCTGTGTGTGTGTGTTTGTGTGTGTGTGTGTGTGTGTGTGTGTGTGTGTGTGTGTGTGTGTTCCAGCATAATTCTGGAACACCTCTAGCAATTTCAACCAAACTTGGTACACAGATAAATTACGCACTGGACACAAATACTGTGGGGGTAGGACACCCCTAACACTCCTTGGGGTGTGTTCTGTTATGATTCAGCCTGTTGTGCCTTAAAATGGCTTTTACTGTACTGCAGTAAAATGACTTCTACTGTAAAGCGCAGTGGAGTTGCCATGGTAACAGCTTCATAGTACTCCACAAGAGGGCTAAGGGGGAAAATCCAACATTAAAAATTATGTTTGGTCCGGACATTTTCCCCTTATAAATAAATACCTGGGAAACGACGGGTTATCAACTAGTATTTAATAAGTGGGATGCTTATTTTATTAACGCCCTTTCAATGTGGCAGCTAACGTCTACTTTACTTTCTCTAGAGTGGCTCAAAGATTTTGATCAACAGTATTTGCCGGGAAAATTTGATTCCCAGTAATTGCAACGATTCTCTTCCTTTTCCCATCTTTACCTTCCAACTCCGTTTTCTACATCCAACTCTAATGCAGTTTGGAGATGATGACATGTATATGATGTAAACAACACCGAGACGCGGCATTTGCCAAGAGGACACAATTCCCCTTTAGAAGGTTGAATTTTGAATGCAGAAACCTGCAGAAAGAAAGAAAATTGAGTGTTCATATAATCCAGAACCCTCGAGGCTGGGTGGGAAATGATGGGACATATTATTCAAACAATCTAGAGTACAGGCAGTCCTCGACTTATGCCACAACTGAGCCCAAAATTTCTAATTGCTAAGTGAGACATTTGTTAAGTGAGTTTTGTCCCATTTTATATCCTTTCTTGCCACAGTTGTTAAGTGAATCACTGCAATTTGTTAAGCTGGTAACAGGGTTGTTAAGTGAATCTAACTTTGCTTGTCAGAAAGTCACAAAAGATTATCACATGACTCCAGAGACACAGCGATCATCTGACTTGGATCACGTGATCATGGGGATATTGCAAAGGTGATAAGTGTGAAAAACAGTCATATGTCACTTTTCCCCAGTCGTTATAACTTCGAATGGTCACTAAATGAACTGTTGTAGGTTGAGGACTACCTGTACCAGGTTGGGGATGGCTCGACTAGTGTTCTGCATTAGGGAGCTTTCCAATTTAAACCCATGTTCAGCCACAGGGTAACGAAATGAAGAAGGCAAAGTTAAGGTGCGATCTCTTGGCTGTGATCTGACAACCGATTAGTCAGTGAAACAGATGCCAGATTTAGGGAAATGAGATGAAAAGCCTCATGGAACAACATTACCTCCATGCCTCTTTCTGTTATGCAGGTAGGTCTTTCCTGAATTTTCCATTTTCCTGGCAGCTGGCTTAGGTTTTCTATTTCCAAAGAACAGGTCACGCTTTCTCCCAGTTTAATCAGTCCCATATCGATGGATGTCACATCAATGGAAAGAACAGGCCCCTAGGAAAAATTAGGCCAATTACATGTTGAAAGAAACTTCTTTTATTATTATTTTTGACATTTCTTTCTTTCTCTGAAGGATACAATCATTTTCAGAGCTGTCTGTAGGGTAGGGTAAAAAAAAGAAAAAATCAAGATGGTGGCCAGGATCAAAGCTCTGCCCATTTTTTAATGTGAGTCACTGTTATCTTTAATTTTGGAGAACAAATCTTGAAGAGTTTTACCCTGCCCGCCATTTCTTGGCATGCCATAGGACTTGGAGGCTGGCCGGAGAAGCAGACCAGGTTCAGGTTTAAGAAAATGCAATATTCTCTGCAATAATTGTGAATGAGCACAGGGCTTCTGAATTCTGCTTTGATCTAAAAGGTTCTAAGTTATGTACATAAAGAGAAGATAAAGATAAAATTAAACACAATCTTTAAAAATGAAATTCCAGTGCAAATATCTTAAAACAGATTATGTTCTATCAAGAGCCGAGGTGGCGCAGTGGTTAAATGCAGCACTGCAGGCTACTTCAGCTGACTGCAGTTCGGCTGTTCAAATCTCACCGGCTCAGGGTTGACTCAGCCTTCCATCCTTCTGAGGTGGGTAAAAGGAGGACCCGGATTGTTGTTGGGGGCAATAATGCTGACTCTGTAAACCAGTGGTCCCCAACCCCCGGTCCGCGGACCAGTGCCGGGCCGTGGAGTACCTGGCACCGGGCCGCGCAGCGGCCGGGGGCCATGATCGCTGCAGCGGCCGGGGGCCATATTTGCAACTTTGTAGTCCTCATGAACGTGCCCTTTCTCTGCCCCCCCCCGCCGCCCCAGATGTGCGGGGCTGGGGGGGCGAGGGGAGGCCCGATCTCCCCCCCCCGCCCTCTTGCTCTGCTCGCCCCGGGAGGGAGGGGGCGGCGGCGGCGGCCTCGGCCCGAACTTGGGATGCTGCTGGCGGAGGCTGCCTGGGAGGCGAAACTTTGTCCGCGGACTCGCCCGGCCCGCCTGCCCCGTGGAATGACGGGGGGGGCAGGAGGGGGCGCCGCCGCTGCATTTTCCTCCCAAGGAGAAACTAAGGTTGCGGGGGGGAGGGGCGCAGCACGGCCGTTTCGGGGGAACTTGGGGAGCTTTGCCGTTCCGAGAGGCGCTTCGCGCGCAGCCCCACCCAGGTGGGAGATGTTTTCCTCCGCCGAGGCGGGGAGGGGGGGCTTTACATAAGACTCGCGGCGCAACTCTGCCCCCCCTCCTGGAGTGTCACCTGCCTCCCGCCCCTCCCCCCCGCCGCTCCGCCGAAGCGCTTTTTGCGTCAGGCCGGCGGGGCTCTCGGGGGCCCTTCGGCCGCAGCCTGCCTTCTCCCCCTCTTCCCTTCATGGAGCGCGGTGCGGAGGCCCACCCCCTCGGAAGCAGCCGGCCTCCGCCGCGCCAGCCGCCCGCCCGCCCGAAGTAGGACATGGCGCCATCTTTTTCCCCCGCCGAACTGCAGCGAGGAAAAAGGGCTGCCCGAGCGAGCGGATCGCGGGGTCGGTTCCCCCTCCCTTCCCCCGGCGGCCGAGGAAGAGGAGGCGGGGCGGCCTCACGGGCTGTCGGCCTTGGCGTGAAGGAAGCCCCCCCCGCCCTGCGGAACGTGCGCCCAGGATGGCCGCCTTCCCACCCGCCGGTCCGGAAGGCCGAGGGAGGCTCGTCTGACTGGTCCGCGGCGATAAAAAGGTTGGGGACCACTGCTGTAAACCACTTAGAGAGGGCTGAAAGCCCTAGGAAGCGGTATATAAGTCTAACTGCTATTGCTATTGCTATTGCTATTGCTAAGTTGTGACTTTTTCCAGTACTCAGGTAGTTCCCTGGTTCCTCAGGATCTTTGAAAGATATGGTACAATCAGAGGTGGTATTCAGCAGGTTTGAACTGGTTTATCTGAACCGGTAGCAGAAATCTACCATCCTATTTAGGCACTTTTTTGAGACTGGGTGCAAGCATGGAAGGGGCGCAAAGCGAGCTGGTGTGCATGTAATGAACTAATAATAACAAAATGTGAAACCCACTGCTGGGTATGATGGTTCTGAGATGACATCTGCCAGCTCCTTCAGAACTTTGGGATGTAACCCATGAGGTCCCAGTGATTTATTTTTGTCAAAGTCAGACAGGTGTTCTCTTATCATTTCTTTGCTTATTTTAATTTTTCTATTTCTACTCTGTCTTTTACAAGTGTAAAATAGGTTTTTTGTAGGTTGGGCTGGTTTCTTTTTGCGTGAAGACGGACACAAAGAATGAGTTAAGCTGCTCTGCTTTCTCTCTATTGCCCATTACTTCCTTGCCGTCTTCTCTCTTTAGTTGACTGACTGTTTCCTTGACTTTTTTCTTGATATTTATGTGTTGAAAGAAACCTTTGTATTGTTTTTGATATTTGTTGCAAGTCTTATTTCATTCTGAGCCTTAGCTTTCCTGAGTTCATCTTTACAAGTTTGGGCTATTTGTTGGTATTCTGCCTTAGTTATATGTTTATCCGCTCTTGTAAACAGATACAGCGAATAGATTTTCTCCAGGATAATCTGTTCCTAAACACTACCCACTAACATGAAACCAAACATCCATCAGGACCAGAAATACTCAATCTCTGAAGCTTTCTGAAATAGCCAGATGTTAACAAGATTGAAGGATGCAGGAATGACAGCCTCTCTCCGTTCTGTTCCTCATTTTTTCCCGTTACAGTGGGAATAGCTATTCTCTGCTCGATATCAGCAAAATAATAAGACATTTCATATATTTAAATCTGGTATCCTCATACATGCATGCATAATCCATTCCTCCTGGCCCGATAAAGCATGAAGACATCTCTCAGAATTGCCAGTCAAGGTAACCATAGAGAGGATGTCGCAAAAATTCACCTGAAAGAGGTGAAATCTCTTGAAGACCTTCCTACCTTAAAGTCGGCCTCGATGTACAAAAAGACGGGATCCTGTGAGAAAGTGATTTCACACTCTAGCTTGTGACAGGAATGGCCTGGCTTCCCTCCTGTGATCACAAACTCAAACACATGACTTGTGCCTGCATCTAGAAAAGACAAGCCTCTTACACTTATCTGGGGGATGGGAGGAATGGGGGAATGATACAGATTTTTTAAAAAGCCAACATTTTTTCCCAAATTAAAACCAGCAGGAAACCCTATATCATTTGAGACAAATGGTTGTCCAATCTCTTCTTGAAAACCAGCAGTGATGGAACACCGACAACTTCTGGAGGCAAATTCTGTTCCACTGATTACCATATATTTTTGGAGTATAAGACGCACATTTTTCCTTCAAAAAAGAGGGTGAAAATCTTGGTGCATCTTATACAGTGAATATAGCATTTTTTTGCCTCCTGAAACCCTGCCCCTTCACCAAAATGGCCGTGCATAGCTTGTAGGAGGCTTTCAGAGAGCTCCTGGGGGCTGGGGAGGGCAGAAATGAGCAAAAAAAAGGTGGTTTTTTGCTCAATTTTGCCCCCCCACCAGACCCTAGGAGCATCCTATAAGCTTCCTAATGTCCTTTTTTTAAGGGTCATTTTTTGCTTGTTTTGCCCCCTCCACCCACACCCCCAGGAACACTCTACAAGCCTCCTAAGGGCTATTCCTGCCCCTTTGTTGAAAAAAAACCAGGCCCGTTTTTGTGAAAAACGGGCCATTTTGGGGAGGTTTGCAGAGAGCAAAAAACTTTTTTTTTAATTTGCCTCTTCAAAACCTTGGTGCGTCTTATACTTTGGTGAGTCTTATACTCCGAAAAATTGTTCTTGCTGTCAGGAAATTTCTCCTTAGTTCTAGGTTGCTTCTCTCCTTGATTAGTTTCCATCCATTGTTTCTTCTTCTACAGGTTCTTTTGAGAATAGGTTGACCCTCTCTTCTCTGTAACAGCCCCTCAAATATTGGAAGATTGCTATCATTAGACATTCCCAGTTCCCTTAATCATCAGATGGTTTAATCTCCAGGTCCCTAATGATCTTTGTGGCTCTTCTCTGAACTTTTTCTAGAGTTCCTACATCTTTTTTATATCAGGGGGACCAAAACTGGATTTAGTATTCCAATTGTGGTCTTACCAAATTTCCTTATTTTAATGTTCCCTTTATTACAGCTAACAATAAAAAGATATTTTACCTAATTTTCCGATAGAAGGTTCAACTTCCACTATGTCGCAGTCAAAGATTTTCCCCCATCTAAATGTGATGGCAGAGTTGCTGTTATTAAGCATCTACAATTCAAAAAATGAAGGAGCAGTTAATCCCCTCATACAGGATAAAAGTCTTCATTTTCATTTAATTAAAACGCAGATCGCATTTGAATTACGGTCACCATTAGGACCAGAGCTTCCATGGCTAAGCAAGGCAGTTGCTAAGTGAATTGTGCCCAATTTTATCACCTTGTTTGTCATGTTTGTTAAATGAATCACTGCAGTTGTTAAGTAAATCATGCAGTCATTAAGCAAATCCAGCTTCCCCCTGCTTTTTGGAAGCCAGCTGGGAAGGTTGCAAATGGTGATCACACAACCCCGGGATGCTGCAACCTTCGTAAATATATTGCAGTTGTGAAGCGCCCAATTTTGATCATGTAACCATGAGGATGTTGCGTTGGTTGTAAGTTCAAGAGGCAAGAATAAGTTGTTTTAAGTCAGGAACTACCTGTATGTAAAACATAGTTTCCCACAAGGCAGCCATGTCCAATTTGCTGCAACAACAACAGCAAACATTTAGCACAAGCTGTTGTGGTCTACGCTCCACTATATTAGATTATGGAGTATACCGTAGGTAGTCCTCAACTTACGACCACAATTGAGCTCAAAATTTATGTTGCTAAGTGAGACATTTGTTAAGTGAGTTTTGCCTCATTTTACAACCTTTCTTGCCACAATTGTTAAGTGAACCCACCACTGTTGTTAAGTTAATAACACGGTAGTTAAGTGAATTTGGCTTCTCCATTGACTTTGCTTGTTAGAAGGTTGATCACATGACCCCGGAATACTGCGACTGTCATAAATATGAGTCAGTTGCTAAGCATCTGATATTTTGATCATGCAACTTTCATAAGTATGAAAAACGGTCACTTCTTTCAGCGCTGTTGTAACTTTGAACCGTCACTAAACAAACTGTTGTAAGTCGAGGACTACCTGAATTATCCCAAAGTACACTTATAGAGATGACAGTGACCAGAAAGAGAAACGCTATTAATTCAAGGAGGGATCAGAAGGATGCGAATGAGGAAGACGTAAACATCAATAATAAATAACTTATAGAGGACAGTAATAAGCCGTTTCTTGGATGTGATATAACCAATTGTCAGGCACAAGAAAAGAAGAATCTGATTTACTAACGGCAAGGGCAAATTGGCATCAGATAAGAGTCAATGGACTTCAAAGGAGAGGAAGGACTTAGATCTTTTTCGGAGTGGGAGGGGGTCCAGGCTGATGATACATTTGGCTCTGCCCTTGACCAGGTGCACGGCACAGAATTAACAAAGGCAGCTGGCAGTTCAAGCCACCCCTTTATTGCTCCAAATTGGCTCAAATGCTCCCACATTTCTGGCAAGTCCCAGAGCAAAGTGATATCTATCTATCTATCTATCTATCTCTATCTATCTCTCTCTCTCTCTCTCTCTCTCTCTCTCTCTCTCTCTCTCTCCCTCCCTCCCTCCCTCCCTCCCTCCCTCCCTCCCTCTCTCTCTCTCTCTCTCTCTCTCACACACACACACACACACACACACACACACACACACCTCCAGCAGCCTCTGGCTGCAAG
Organism: Thamnophis sirtalis; assembly: GCF_051295495.1. Classification (NCBI taxonomy): domain Eukaryota; kingdom Metazoa; phylum Chordata; class Lepidosauria; order Squamata; family Natricidae; genus Thamnophis; species Thamnophis sirtalis. The sequence goes on from NW_028261384.1 coordinate 6,471,743, forward strand.
TAGTCCAGCACAACATGGCTGCAAAGCAAGAAATCCAGCAGGGGAAATAGAGGAGTCCAGAAAGCGAAGGAGAAAGGCAAGTAATCCAGAAATCCAGAAAGAATGCAAGGAGAGTTCAAAGTCGGCACTCAACACTCCATGAATTCAGTGTTTGTTCCCGACAAATGACCCTCCCCACAGTGTTTCCTTAATTCTCAATCCCCAAGTGTGCCTTGTGAAGAGAGGTGGGGTGCTCTCTTCCACAGGAAGCCGGCTCAGTCTACGCTGTTCTCGCCTTCTCTCCACTCTCCGTGCTGGCGGATTAGGAGCAGGTGGTCCTTGCTCATTGCGTGAGCTCTGTCTCCTGTGCTCACTGCTTAGCCTCTCTTGGTCATCTTGCCCCCTTTCTCCCTACTTACAAGCTGTCCCAATCCTGAAAGGCCCTAGCCCCGTGATGGCGAACCTATGGCACCTGTGCCACGGGTGGCACATGGAGCCATATTTGGTGGCACACCAGCTGTGAGCTCCAGTGTGCATGTATGCGGCGGCCACCTGATTTTTCACCCTTCCGGAGGGCCAGGGGGGGCGTTTTCACCCTCTCCAAGCTTCAAGAAAGCCTCTATAGCCTGGGGAGGAGTCACGTGCGCATGTATAGGTGGGTGGGGAGATTGAGTGGGCACATGTGCCCGCATGATAGCATATGCACGTGCACAATTTTGGCACACCGTAAGAAAAAGGGTTGCCATCACTGCCCTAGCCTGACTTGGCACGCTCTTCCGCGTTTTCCTCCGAAGCCAACGAAGCCACCCCCTCAATCTCCGTTGACTCTAGTTCCAGCTGATCTTCCTCTGCAGATTCAGGCTCCGACAGGGGCATGAAAGTCCTCCTGCTCAGCCTGGGCATGGCCTACCTCAACCTTGCAGCCAAGATATCTTTGTGTCTAACTAAGGTTAGATCGCCAGGACTTAATCTGATAACATGGATTTAAGGTTTAGATTGATGCAGGATTGCAATGTAAATGAGAAGCACAGACAGTCTTCGAGTTACCACAGTTCATTTAGTGACCGTTCAAAGTTACAACAGTACTGGAAAAAAATGACTCATGACCATTTTTCACAGTTACGACCTTTGTAGCATCCCCATGATTTTGTGATCAAAATTCAGATGCTTGGCAACTGGTTCATATTTATGACAGCCGCTGTGTCACAGGATCGATCCCCTTTTCTGACGTTCTGACAAGCGAAGTCAATGGGGAAACCTGATTCACTTAACAGCCGAGTTACTAACTTATCAAGTGCAGTGATTCACTTAACAACTGGGACAAGAAAGATCATGAAATGGGGGCAAAACTCACTTTACAAATGTCTCACTTAACAACAGAAATCTTGGGCTCAGTTGTGGTAGTAAGTCAAGGACTAGCTGTATAGAAGGGGAGAATAAAAGCATACCTGGGCAATCATCAAATTATCTGTCAAGCATAAATCATTTTGAAATATTCTTTCCAGAATAATATACAGGTAATCCTCGACTTACAACAGTTCATTTAGTGACCATTCAAAGTTTAAACAGCATTGAGAAAAGCGACAGTACCGTTTTTCACACAAAACCATTGTGGCTTTTGTGGCATGTGATAAAAATTCATACGCTTGGCAAATGACTCATACTTATGACAGTTGGGTGTCCCAGGGTAATGTGATCACTTTTTGAGACCTTCTTCCAAGCAAAGTCAATGGGGAAGCCAGATTCACTTAACAACCTTATCACTTGTTAGATATCCCCCCCCCCCAACAAAGGTTTCCACCACGGTCCTCTGTTCCGGTGGGAACAGAGGTTTAATCCCATTGGTCAAAGGGTGTGACAGATCCCTTTAAAATGGGATGCTGCCTGACCTGTCTTAAGCCGGATGTTTACCTGACTTGTAATAAAGAGTTGTTGTTACTGGAGCCTTTGTGTGCCTTTCTTTACCCGATCTAACATCACTAAATTAACAAACAAACATGGCAGAAAGATATCACAATGGGGCAAAATCCATTCAACAAGTGTCCCACTTAGCAACAGAAATTTGGGGCTCCATTGTGATCGTAAGTTGAGGACTGGCTGTCCTTATTATACGGAGGTAGCATTCCTTTACAGATGAAGTTGCACAGTCAATCCCTAAACTCCACGTGGATGCAGAAGAAAAAATTACCTTAAACGTTCTCCTAATATTCACACCAATGTAGTTTTCTCCTGGAATGATTATAGCAGAAGGTTCCAACAAGACCTGGAATGGTTCCGTGGAGCCCTTGGTGTCGATTTCTAAGACAATCACATCTTCCTTTCTCCGTTCTCCATTTTCGTAGAACTCTGAATTCTGAATACTGCATAGAAAATAGGCTTAAAATGGCTCTTGGAAAAGTATCCCGAAAGGAACATCACCAGTGCGATTTTTTCCTTTAAGAGAAACTGTGCTTGCACAGTTGCTTCACCAATATACTAGCAAGCTTTCAAATGATACACACCCCAAATATTATCTTTTTCAGGGGGGGAAGGGATGTATCGCTATAATGTACCAAAATGGAAAGGGGGAGGAAAGTAAGAAAACTTTCATAGAAACACAAAGCTATGTTTATGTACCCGAACAAAAATGAACAAAGCGACATATGTTAATGTATTACAGCAGATATATAAAAGGGGGTCATTCCACATAACGATTTACCACAGGGAATTGTGCTGCTCACTTTTTCCATTGTAACCATAGAGAACCAATTCAAAGGTCTAGGAAGATCCTCAGCCATCCAAGATCATAGTTGCATCAAAAAGTGGTTTTTAATTTTTCGAAAGTAAAAATCACTTTTTATGCAACCAGTTCAAAAGCTGAGGACAAACACATTTGTTCCTTTGATTTTTTTTTTACCCCACTTTTATTACTTTACAAATGACTCAAGGCGGCAAACATATGAAACACGCATTCTTCCTCCTGTTTTCTTCACAACAACCACCCTGTGAGGTGGGTTGGAGTGAGAGAGAGAGAGGGACTGGCTCAGCCACCCGGCTGGTTTCTAAGGCGGGACTAGAACTCACCATCTCGCAGTTCTTGGCCCAAAGTCATCCAGCCGGCTTTTGGGCCTAGGATGGGACTAGAACTCACCATCTCCCAGGGGTCGGCCCAAAGTTTTCATGCCTAAGACTAGAAGTCACTGTCTCCTAGTTTCTAGGCCACATTTTAAGCACTACACCAGGTCAACCCCATCCTCTCTTCTGCTGCCCAAGAAAAATTATTCTGTTTCTTAAGTGTTGCCTTCCCGATTAGGAGCAAACCTCACTAACCATTTTAGAACTCTCTCTCAAGCAGACAGGACAGGACTAAACTGTAAGACATATTCTTCTTCTTCCTTTCAGGAATCCCAACTAGGGGCTAGCTCAGTGTTGGTGAACCTTTTCGGCACCAAGTGCCCAAACTGGAACGCATGTGCATGTGCGTGCATGCGTGTGCACTACAGTGCTGGAAATCCAAAGGCCAGCTGGCCGGTGCATGAGTGCCTGTTTTGGGGGCATTTTTGGCCATTTTTCAAGTTGTTTACAGTCCTTTTTTTGGGCCATTTTCTGGGCCATTTTCATGCTGTTTTTTCTGGACATTTTCCTGCTGTTTTCATGCCAAAAAACAGCCTGGGAACTGTCTGGAAAACAGCTGAAAAAAGGCCCGAAAACAGCCCGGAAAACGGTGCCCACGAAGACCAGCTGGCCGGCATGCATGCGTGTGCCAGAAACCACCATCTGACTTGATGGGAGGAATGGAAGGACTTATATTCCTCTTCAAATCCTTCTGTTCCCCACCATCCAGAGCTGAATAAGCTTCTTGGATGAGAAGCGAAATGTCTTCAAAGAAAAACCGGAAAGTCCAGTTGCCTCTTGAAAAAAGCACCTTTGGGACAGCCAGCGTGAGTGGCAACCATAATTCCAGGCTCAACTGCAGCCATAAATTGAGGGCTACCTGTAGTCTAATTGGCCAAGAGTAACAAAATAGGAAGCTATCCAGATCAGAAGGGCGTCATGGAAACTTACCAAAGTGAGGCTGGGATATCCTCCAGCACTATTTGAAGCACACTGTGATATTCCTTTAGCTGTAACAGAGGAAAAAAATAGTGGTCAGTTTATGTACAAAGAACTTTCAAAAATATGCATATTGCTTACTTTTAAGGTTACTCATCACGGAGCAGAGCAGTAAATGTTTATCACGATTGAAGCAGTTTATTATCTCTGAAGTTGGGATTTAAGACTGGGGGTAAATCCACACAGCACCCCTCAATTCTGAGCACTTGTCCACGTGTCTATTGACTTCCCACAACTAAGGCTGTCCCAGCAGCTGTGGAAATGGAAGTGCATCTCTTTTAATTGTTCTGCCTCACAATATTGGCGGACATGCTCTGCCCCAAAAACCTTGTGGCTCCAATCGTTTCTGCTCTATCCTTGTTTAATCTGCTCCCTTTGTCCGCCCCTGTGGTCCATTCTGACTACAAAGGAGACTGGAACTCTACATTCCGCAGCTACTTCCCTTCCCCCACCCACTTCTTCAAAATAAGTCAATACAGGGCAGAATCTGGAGAGTGTGAAGCTTTGAAAATGAATAGCCGTGCCAGGTTTAACTGGATGCGTTATCGGAAGGACCTGACTCTTGCGAGAGTGCCTCCTGCAAAAGTTATCAACACATTAACAAATTAAACTTTCCAACAGAATGAATAAAAAGCAAGCATAAGGAAAGAGGACATGGAAACTATTTGGAACAGAATGACGGGTGGGTTCATCTCTATCTTCTATCTATCTACATGTATAAAAATGGCTTTGTGTATGTATGTTCCAGCATAAGTCTGGAATGCCTCGAGCAATTTCAGTCAAACCTGGTACACAGATGATTTACCCTCTGGAGAAAAACACTGTGGGGCTAAGACACCTCTAACACCCCTCAGGATGTGGGTTCTGTAAAGATACAGCCTGTTGTGCCTCCAAATGGCTTCTACTGTACTGCCTTAAAATGGCTTCTACTGTACAGCGCAGTGGAGTTGCCATGGTAATGGCTTCACAGTACTCCACAAGAGGAATCCCTCTGGTAAGGGAGAAAACCCAATATTAGAAATTACATATGGTCCTGACATTTTCAACAAGGCTTTGATTATTTTACAGACAAATGTATGGCCACAATCAATAAAACATTACTGCAACTCGGCCTGCCTGCACCAATACGACAACGACACAATGTACTTCACACAGATAACATACGAGAAAAGAACTACGATGTTGAACAGCTTAGTGCACATATCGCGGACAAGAAGCCACTTCTAAATCAAGATCATAAAAAAGCGTATCAAATGATCATGGATCAGCTAGCAAAACCGCTTTGGTCGCATTGACCGATGATCTCTGGAGAGCTAGGGATGGAGGCCGTGCTTCCATCCTAGTTCTCCTTGACCTCTCAGCGGCTTTCGATACCATCGACCATGGTATCCTTCTGCGACGACTGCGGGAGATAGGGGTGGGCGGCACTGTTTTGCAGTGGTTCTCCTCCTACCTCTCGGACAGGTCGCAGTCAGTGTTGGTGGGGGGGCAGAGATCGTCCCTGAGGCCCCTAACTTATGGGGTGCCGCAGGGGTCGGTCTTATCCCCCCTACTGTTTAACATATACATGAAACCGCTGGGTGAGATCATTCGGAGGCACGGGATAAAATACCATCAATATGCGGACGATACACAGTTGTATCTGTCCGCCCCGTGCCAACTCAATGAAGCGGTGGACGTGATGAACCGGGGTCTTGAGGCCGTTAAAGACTGGATGAGAGCAAACAAGCTGATACTCAACCCAGACAAGACCGAGTGGCTGTTGTGTTTTCCTCCCAAAAATTTGACCAACGTACCATCACTCAGGCTGGGGGGACAAAATTTATACCCCTCAGAAAGGGCCCGCAACTTGGGAGTCCTCCTGGACCCACAGCTGAGTTTTGACCACCATCTTTCAGCTGTGACCAGGGGGGCATTTGCCCAGGTTCGCCTGGTGCGCCAGTTGCGGCCCTACCTGAATCGGGAGGCTCTCACAACAGTCACTCGAGCCCTTGTGATTTCCAGGCTGGAATGCTGCAATGTGCTCTACATGGGGCTGCCCTTGAAGAGCACCCGGAGACTTCAGCTAGTCCAGAAAGCGGCCGCGCGAGTGATCGTGGGCGCACCACGGTTCGCCCACATAACACCGATCCTCCGTGAGCTGCACTGGCTACCTGTCGATCTCCGGGTGCACTTCAAGGTCTTACTCACCACCTATAAAGCGCTCCATGGTAGTGGATCTGGCTATTTGAGAGACCGCCTTCTGCCAATTACCTCCCTGCGTCCCATCAGATCGCATAGAGTTGGCCTCCTCCGTATTCCATCCGCCAGTCAGTGCCGACTGGCGACTACTCGGAGGAGAGCCTTCTCTGTTGCGGCTCCGACGCTATGGAACAATCTCCCCGTGGAGATTCGTACCCTCACCACCGTCCAGGCCTTCCGCACAGCCCTCAAGACCTGGCTAGCCCGTCAGGCCTGGGGATAAGTTTACTTTCGCCCCTCCCGAATGTCGAGTGAATGTTGTGTTTTATTGTTTAATTTATTCTTGTTCACATTTCTTTTTGTATTTGTCCTACACTCCCTCTCCCCTTTTATTGTAAGCCGCCCTGAGTCCCCTCAGGGAAAAGGGTGGCCTATAAATGTACAATAAATACCAAAAAAAATATAAAAAAACAACAAGGTGGTATCGCTTTCCTTGACGCTTCTGAGGGCACAGGGAAAACGTTTGCAACTAATTTAATCGTCGCTGAAATCAGGGCTTTTCCTGTCTAATACAGGATTAGGATAAATAAATACACAGGCAACGCCGGGTTATCAGTTAGTACCGTGATGACAAACATATGGCACACGTGCCCAAAGTGGCATGCGAAGCCATGTTGCCTGGCACACGCAGCGGTGCCTGTTTCTCCCCTGTGTTTCTGGCTTGAACAGGCACACAATGATCGGCTGACCTTTGTACAAGCTGGTCTTCTGCTTTCTGGCCTGCGCATACATGCTGGCCAGCTGATTGGTGCATGCGCGTGTGTATGCGCAGCAGTAAGCATAAGACTTGCTGGCTGGTGCTCATGTGCATGCCGGAAACCGGAAGTTTGTTTTCCAGCACCCACATGCCCAGCTCCTTTTCCTGGTCGCAGCTCAGACGAGTGCGCATGTGTGAAGTGCTCCCTTTTTTGGCACTCGGTTCCGAAAAGTTTTGCCATCACTGAGCTATTATGTAAATTTTGAATTACATATTTTCGTGAAGTATTTATTTTATCGGAAAAAAGACAATGCAGGCCGGGTCTTTTTAAAAAGCCTGGTAGGGAACCATACCTGCTGTGGGGAGAAACAGAGGGTGAATGGATGATCGGAATGGGGCTGCAGAGTCCCAGAATTCGGAACGACGGAGAAAGCTGTCCCCATATCCAGGTTGTACTTTATATCTGCAATGTCCATTTTCCCTTCCAGTGTTGGTGACTGCAGGTTGGGCTTCACTATCTGCCAGAAGAAAGGGAGTTCTACGTGGCTGTATAAAAGACAGTAAGAAAGAAATGCTTTGGCAACCGTCCTTTTTTCCTGCAAGGTAAGACATGGAAGAAAACTCTTTTAAGTTAAATATCGATAAAGGAGAATATTTGTAGCTCAGCGATGAAATGAGAGATTCTTGGAGTTCTCTGAGCTTGGCTGTTTTCTTTGTAGACTTGGCAGTCGCTGATGCATCCAAACAGGATAAATGAGCGGGGCGGGGGGGGGGGAGGGACAACTAGTCCCAGTGAGACTGAATTTCCCAACCATCTTGGATTCAGCACCAACAGTTGTTAAATAGGAAAGAGGATCTGCATCTGCTTCATTTAAAACTATAAACCTCTCTGAATGAAAGAGATGTACAAAATCCCCAGGCAAGGAACTTCTATCTATAAGTAAGCTACTTTGGACAAAGTTAAAAGCCATTTAACTACCTTGCAACTATGGGGCTGGGGGACCAGGATACTGTTCTTCCAAAGGAATCCAGCAAGTTGCATTCCAGGTCTCCAAGTTGATCGCCTACAGGTAACTTGATGCAAATGTCTCACAGCAAAGCAGGTGAGACACAAGGCTTGGTTCTCACCTGTTACCTATCCCTTTTGGCTGGCTTTGCCAAGTGTGGATTCAGCAGCCTTCCACAAGCTATGCTACTGAGCTATGGCTCAAAAATCTGCTAGCTCCATCACCAAGCTATGATTCACCCATGTTGGAAAGAGAGGAACAGTGAAAACAACAACATGCTCATGTTCTGGTTATAGAAGGCCTCAGGTTCCAGACTGCAAGCAGTAAGGCCAGGAAATGCTTTGGTCTGCTGGTTGCAGAATTTTGGAATGTGAAGTCTACATATCTTACACCGGCTGAGACACACTGCTTTAGAGGATAGTTATTAACTAATCAGATTGTCCTACAACTTAAATACCACCTGGCATCTTATTTGGCCCTGCCCACAACACTGTCAAATTATTTACTAAGACTGTATTACTATTATTCTTCTCATCCTTCCTAGTACCTATCTCTTCCCACTTATGACTATAACCATGTAGCTTATATCTTTACGATTTAGATTGTCTTATTTGTTTCCTGGTTTGATTTGATCGCTTATTAGTAACCTATGACTATCACTAAGTGTTGTATCTTATGATTCTTGATGAATGTATCTTGTCTTTTTATTTACACCGAAAGCATATCCACCAAAGACAAATTTCTTGGGTGTCCAATCACACTTGGGCACAAATAAAGAATTATATCTATTTATTCTATCTGTTCTATTTTTCTTCCAGAAAATCCTGCCTGGGCAAGGGACTCAGGCAGACTGGAAGAGGAGAAATTCTGATGACAAGAGTGCTAAGTTAGTTGCATTTACAAGGAGTCCTTCACTCACAACAGTTCAGCGAGTGACCATTTGAAGTAACAACAGCACTGAAAAAAAGTGGCTTATGACCATTTCCTACACTCATGACCATTGTAGATCAAAATTCAGGTACTTGGCAACTGACTCATATTTATGACGGTTGCAGTGTCCCAGAGTCATGCGGTCACCTTTTGTGAGCATCTGCCAAGCAAAATCAGTGGGAAAGCCAGACTCGTTTAACAACCACGTTACTAAGTTAACAACTGCAGTGATTCACTTAACAATTTTGACAAGAAAGGTAATTAAATGGGGAAAACTTCACTTAACAACTGTCTCACTTAGCAACAGAAATTTGGGGCCCAATTGTGGTTGTAGGTCAAGGACTCCCTGTACTCTCCCTCATGCACGTGGCTTGTATATTCTTCAGGGCAATTTAATCAAAAGAAGCGACTCTCCCACAAATACAAAAACATTGGCTTCTAATTTTTCTTCATGGCATTGTCCAGTTATGTAACTGTGTGCATATTTTATTTTTGTTTTCCATTGACTTTACTCCTGGCAATCACCTAGAACTGCAGTGGGTTGCAATGCAATTCATCATTAAAATAAATCACGAAATCAGTGACTACTGCCAGCAAATGCCTTTTCAACATGCCCTAATCAGTCAACGTACGAGACTAGAGTCTTAAAAGCAGTCACTGTATGTCCAGATAGAGCCATCAGTTAAATCATTATGGGATAGTTCCCATGGACTCTTTTGTTCCTCTATCTGCTTGTCCCATGGAAATCTGGACATCATCAAACTTAATCGGCTGGGCCATACTTGGTCTAGCAGAGAACAGACAGGAAGCTTTCTGTTTTCTATGGAAATCAAGCCACAGAGTCTGTACTTAACCTCACCCTGATATGCCACAATCTGGGTTTCTTTGTGCTTTCTGTGTTCTTTGGTTATATGGCCCTTTCTCCTCTTCTTTTTGAAAAGCAAAACTGATCAACTGCAATGGAGAAATTTGGCCTGGGATATTCAAGGGGCTCCACATTGGCCCTGTTCACCCAACACTATGATCTAGGTCAGTGGATAAGTGGCTCTCTTATGACAATATAATAAAGAAACCAATATATCCAATCAATTAATTCTCAAGAGATTAAATGGAGTGAAAACCAGATCCAGTCGTACATTGGAGTGAACGAACTCCATCCATGCATTTGTCATATAGGGATGTCTAAATCCAGATAATTAAATCTTTTCACCTATTTAAGCCTTCAAGAAAAAGAGTTTGAGTAACTGGAAAGCAAATCCTGTTGCTATTTTACCCTTCAAGGTGAGATCTGCCCCACATCCTTCTATCCTTCCTCAAGACCTGGCTCTACCAGTTGGTCTGGGGACCCAATGGGGGAGCCCCACACTGGAGGTGGCCATCAGATGGATAGCAAAAGCCACCTCCCTTCTTGGCATCCCCTGCTTCCACCTGCCCATCTTTCAATCTTGTTTTTCCTTGTTTATTTCGCTGTTTATTATTTCACAATTTTGCTACCGTTATGTTTACACTTCTTTTCATTTCTGTTTTTACTGTTTTACTGTTATAAACCTCGTAGAGCAGAGGTATCAAACACAAGGCCCAAGGGCCGGATCCGGCACACGGGGTGCTTAGATGTGGCTCGCGGGACCACCAGAGCACCGGTCTGCGGTGCCTCTGCCAGGGAAAATGGAGCTGGGGGGGGGCGGTCTTTGTGCATCCCTTCCCAGCTCCGTTTTTGCTGGCGGAGGGTTGCAGGAGGCCACTGCAGCTGAAACGGAGCTTGGGAGCCCGTTTTTGCATGCCACCACAAGCACCCGCAACACGAGTGACCTTGAGCTGGGCACGCCCATCCCGGTCCCCCAAGGTCAAATACAACCCTGATGCGGCCCTCAATGAAATGGAATTTGACACCCCTGGCCTAGAGTCAGAGCTGAAGAAGCTTCTCGGATGAGAAATGTCTTCAAACAAAAACAAACACCTTTTGGAAAAGCACCTTTGGGACAAGATGGGCAAATATTTCAAGCTCCACTTTTGACAGGGAGTTATGAACTAAGATCTTCACAGTGACTCAGAACATTTTGATTTGATTTGATTTGATAAGTTTATTTATAGGCCGCCCTTTTCCCTGAGGGGACTCAGGGCGGCTTACAACTTATGGAGAAGGGAATACACACAGAGACGTATAAAAACAATACATACTTAAAAATAGAAGCAACATTCATCATTCGGGTGGGGACGGATTATAGTCTTTAACCCCAGGCCTGACGGGATAGCCAGATCTTGAGGGCTGTGCGGAAGGACTGGAGGGTGGTGAGGGTACGGATCTCCACGGGGAGATCATTCCAAAGGGTCGGAGCTACTACTGAAAAGGCTCTCCTCCGCGTAGTTGCCAGTCGACACTGACTGGCGGATGGAACTCGGAGGAGGCCTAATCTGTGTGATCTAATAGGTCGCGAGGAGGTAATTGGCAGGAGGCGGTCTCTCAAGTACCCAGATCCACTACCATGAAGGGCTTTATGGGTGGTAAGTAGCACCTTGAAGTGCACCCGGAGATCAACAGGTAGCCAGCGCAGCTCGCGGAGGATAGGTGTTATGTGGGCGAACCGAGGTGCACCCACAATCACTCGCGCGGCCGCATTCTGGACTAGCTGAAGTCGCCGGATGCTCTTCAAGGGCAGCCCCATGTAGAGCATTTTATTTAGATTATTTTAATCCTATCTTTTTTATTGTTACAAAGAACTCGAGGTAGCAAATACACCTTATGCTCTTTCCTCCTCTTATTTCTACACAACAATATATCTACAAGTTGAATTAATTGATAAGAGAATGACTGTCCAAAAGTCACCCAGTCGGCTCTCATATCTAAACTGGGATTAGAACTCAGAGTCTCCTGGTGATTGATCCAAAGTCACCCAGCCAATTTTCATACCTGAAGTGCAAACTCAAACTCACTGTCTCCTAGTGACTGGCCCAAAGTCACCCAGTGGGTTTTCATGCCTAAGGTAGAACTAGAATTCATGGTCTCTAGCCTAATGTTTTATCCACCACACCAAACTGGTTCTCAGTGTGGATCGGTGTGATTTATTGGAAGATAGTCATGATTTAAATCTGAGTAGTGTGGTGGCCCAGAGGTGGAGCTCTTGCCTCACAATCAGGAGGCTCTGAGTTCGATCCTAGGTAGAGGCAGATATGTTTCTCTCTGGGCACGATGAGAATATATATGCTGAACATAACTCCACATTGGCAACAGGAAGGGCATCCGGCCAGTAAACTCCAATCAATTACCCTGATTCCACCCCACAAAGGATTATGGGGTCATTAAATGAAGAAGAAGAAGAAGAGTCATGAATTAAATCTCATTAATTTCAATTAGGGGGAAAAGTGCAACTGTGTCTGTTCCCCACCACATCCTGCAGACATGCCTAAATCTCCCCATTCCTGCACTACAATATGAGCATCATACATACGTTATATTTCTCAGAATCAGCGTTTTCTCTGACATAGAATGTGGGTTCAGTGGCTTAAAGCGCACAAGGTGCTGAGAGGTAATGTCTATAAGCTCGCCAGGCAGGGGAGTGCTCTCTCCACCGGAAACAGACAAAAATTCCAAGGCTATCAGCTCTCCGAGTCCTGGGAATGAACGGAATACAAGAGTCTTTTTTTTAAAAAAAGCTTGCAACAAAGATATAGGGATTAGATGATCAGTTCCCCATGCAATTTATCATAATTTGTCATAATATCTTCGGAGTTGAAAGGGGCCACAAGAAGCCATCGTGTCCAACGTATCATTGGGGGAGTTCCTCACTGCAGGACTTCTGATTCAATTATTCCCGCAGAGGGAGGGGCTCATTTCTGCTTAAAAACATTTCATCAGGGGAATCTCATCCCCATCACCAAGTCACTGGTCTCAGTTTCAGGCTGCATTTACCATTAGGAAGCTTTCCTTAACATTCACCTCTATCAAGATACCCTGTATTGGCCCATCCATCCATCCGATTTTTATCATGTCTTTTTCTTTTTACTAGCTGATCGCCGCAATTTCTAAAGTTGGATTTTCCCCCTTAGCAGAGGGAGCCCTCTTGTGGAACACTGTAAAGCCGTTACCATGGCAACTCCACAGCACTGTACAGTAGAAGCCGTTTTAAGGCAGTATGGTAGAAGCCATTTTAAGGCACAACAAGCTGTATCTTAAGAGAACATACACCCTGAGGGGCGTTAGGGGTGTCTTACCACCACAGTATTTGTTTCCAGAGAGTAAGTCATCTGTGTACCAAGTTTGGTTGAAATTGCTGAAGGCGTTCCAGAGTTATGGTGGAACATAATACACCCACAGCCATTTTTATATATATAAAAAGAAAGAAGAGGAAGATAAATAGCTAATGGTGGCAAACATACCTAATTCTCCTTCCTCCTCCTATTTTCCCCCAACAACAACCTTGTGAGGTGGATTGGGCTGAGAGAGTGGGACTAAAGTCACCCAGCTGACTTTCATGCCTAAGGCAAGACTTGAACTCCCCATCACCTAATAATTGACCCTAATTCACTTAACAACTGCAATGGATTTGCTATATGGCAAAAAAGATTATAAAATCAAGCACAAGTCTCTTAATAATTGCCTTGCTTAGCAAAGGAAATTCTGATTTTAGTGCCTTCAGAGGTTGTGAATGCCCCCAACACTGGAAGTCTTTAAGATGATGTTGGATAGCCATTTGTCTGAAATGGTATAGGGTTTCCTGCCTAGGCTGGGAGTTGGACTAGAAGACCTCCAAGCTCCTTTCCAACTCTGCTATTGTATTGTAATATTATTGTAACATTATCCTGGCTCTCTAATGCTATGGTTAAAGAATGAAATCTCTAAGAATCTACTCAGTTTGGCTTATAATTTTGTTAATTTGCACCTGGAGGTCTCCAACTGCATACATGATGCTGGCAGTTAAAGGATCTTATTTGAACTGTGGTGACACAGTGGTTAGAAAGCAGTATTTCAGGCTAACTCTGCCAACTGCCAACAGTTAGATCCTAACCGGCTCAAGGTTGACTCAGCCTTCCATCTTTCTAAGGTGGGTAAAATGAGGACCCAGATTGTTTGGGGCAATAGGCTGACTCTCCCAATCGCTTATAGAGGGCCGTAAAGCATTGTGAAGTGATATATACATCTAAACGCTATTGCTATTACTATTAGTGAAGCCCAACCTCTAACCCAAACCTCAGGCGTTTTAGATGTAATGGGGGGGAAAATAGATGTTAGTGGCAAACCTGTCACGATAATCTCGTTGATATGGCAGTTGTCACAAACGGTGATGTACCTCACTGATAGGATTTCAGCAGAAAGGGGCATGAACACTACCTGAAAATGAACATTTCTGCATCATCAAAACACCAGCAATTGTAAAAAAAAAAGTTTTTAAAGAGGTTAAGAAACTAAAAGTGGCAAATGTCATCATGAATTTTCTCCAGGATGTAGTTTGGCAATTCTCTGAGAATTTTAGTTACTGATCTGCAGTTCCCACACCTTTCTAATTCTTATTCTATAAATGTTTTTTTTAATAAATATATTTTGCTGCAACTGTCCTTACTACAGGTAGTTCTCAACTTACAACCATAATTGAGCCCAAAATTTATGTTGATATATTACGTAAGATAAATTCTCTAGTCAAATAAAGGGGGCATCAGCTACATCCTGCTTTAGAATAACAGAAATGAAGATAAAATGAAAAAGGCAGTATTAAGTTTGCAAGTAGACTGGAAGCATGAGCAATATTGCCAGGAACTGACCTCAATTAGGATAGACTGACCCGGAGCAAGTTCGAAGACAGCTGGACAAATCCCAAATGGATATTGCTCCACATAACCCATAGTGGCAACAGACTTCAAATCAAGAGAGAGAAAAAAATGAATCCGATTTAAGAGCTGATTCGCATGACCAGTTTGCTCCAGGAGAAAGAGAGACTCTATTTTCCAAAGGGATGAATTCTTCCTACTAGGCAGCTTCCACTTGTCTGTTAGCAATAGCACTTAGACCTCACTAACAACAAGAAATAACTCAGTTGTTAAATCAGGAATTATTTTCTAACTGTAATTTCTCCTTAGTGGTAGGTTGGATCTCTCTTTAACAAGGTTCCATCCATTGCTTCTTGTCCTGCCCTCTGGTGCTTTGGAGAACAAATTGGACCCTTCTTTTCTAGTCAGCCCCTCAAATATTGAAAGAATGCTATCATGCCCCATCCAAAATCCTTCTCTTTGATAGGCTAGACATACCTAGCTTCCTCATCCTACAATTTAGCCACCAGTAACATAATCAACTCTGCTATTCTGTTCTGTTCTGTTCTGTTCTATTCCATTCCTATTCCAGTCCACTCTTCACTATCTTTATTGCTCTTCTCTGCACATGGTGAACACTCAAGATCACAGAGAAACGGAGAGAAAAGATGGAGCTGTCCCGCCTTGGGCACTTTTTTTTAACCAAGTGAAATTGGCAAAAGTTCTGCACTTTCACTATCTACCCTCCAAGATCTAAAACTCCAAGTGGTTTGTTTTTTTTAAAACTGGAACAGGAAGCTAATGAATCAGGGGAATCCATCAACCAAGGGATGATGAATTCATCTGGTTATTGCAGTAGATGAAGCGGAAGAAGTGGTGGCTATTCAAAAAGAGATTTCTTAAAAGTCAAGGACTATACATAGCCACATCCCTTCTGGTCCCTTAGAACAGTGTTTCTCAACCTTGGCAACTTGAAGATGTCTGGACTTCAAGTCCCAGAATTCCCCAGCCAGCGAATGCTGGCTGGGGAATTCTGGGACTTGAAGTCCAGACATCTTCAAGTTGCCAAGGTTGAGAAACACTGCCTTAGAATGTCAATATGTGGCCCCCTGGTTGCCAGAAATCTTCCCCTTTTGGTTCCCCTTTTGGTTCTTGTTCAATAGGACTGATGCAGTAAGGAGAGAGCATTGGGTTCTGTAACGCTTACCCGAAAGTTAGGTGGTGGCCACATTTCCTTGGGCATGATACAAAACTTTCCAACACTGAGCCCTTCGTTTTTGCACTCAAACTCTACAAATTTTACTCCGCCCACCAAGCAGGCTCCGCAGTCCAGGATGTGTGGCACTGAAAGGACAGATGAAAAAGTAGCAAATGCAAACAGGAGTGAGAATCACATTTCGATTATTTGAAGCCAAAAATGGTGAATAAATCTGGAAGAGCAGCTTCCACAGTACAGAGGAGACTAGGAAGGGTAAGAAGATTTAGATTTAGATTTAGATTTTATTAACATTTGTAGGCCGCCCTTTTCCCTGAGGGGACTCAGGGCAGCTCACATAAAATCAGGGGGGGAAAATACAACAATGACATAGACACATATAATAAAAGTAATAAGCAACATACATTCATCATTCGGGAGGGGCAACTATCCTTGTCCCCAGGCCTGACGGGCTAGCCAGTTCTTCAAGGCTGTGCGGAAGGCCTGGACGGTGGTGAGGGTACGAATCTCCACGGGGAGTTCGTTCCAAAGGGTCGGGGCTACTACTGAGAAGGCCCTCCTCCTTGTAGTTGCCAGCCGGCATTGGCTGGCCGATGGAATACGGAGGAGGCCCAATCGGTGAGATCTAATTGGTCGCAGGGAGGTAATTGGCAGGAGGCGGTCTCTCAAGAAGGAAATGACCTGGGGGAGACAGGGCCATGCAAGTTTCTGTTCTCAAGTGAGGGGTCCTTGGTGCTCTCTGAGCTTGCCTGTTTTCTTGCAGAAGTTCATTTCCCTGAACTAGAGCAACCAAGGATCCCTCATGTCAACCCTGAGCTACAAATATTCTCCTTTATGGCTATTCTCAAGTCTCTAGCTGTGAGACTAGGCCGAAGCTGCCTGTTATGGCCCACCAGCAGCCAGTGGAGCTGGCAGCAGATGCAGACAATGGGGAGGCTGGGGAGGAAGATGGGCCAGTCCTGGAGTCTGGGGAAGGCTCGGATGAGGGCTCTGTGTAGGAGGCAGAGAGGGAGCCAGGGCCATCCGACAGTTATCAGCTGCCTTCGGAGTCAGACATCAGTGAGGCAGAAGAACAGCTGGAGCCTGTTCCCAGGGTGCGCATGCGCAGAGTTGCCAGATGAAAAGAACAGCTAAAGAACAGGGGTCGAGTTGGGAGTAAAGCCACAGGTGGATGGTACATGGCCCCTCCCAGAGGGAATAAAAGAGGAGAGAAAGGGGCGTGGAGTTTGCAGGAGACCATTAATTTGCTTAATTGGTTCGTGACTCTTTGAGACTCCTTGCCAAGTTCTGCAGATATCAGCCTGGCAGCTCTCCAAGCCAGATAAGGTCTGTGACTGTAAATCCTCCCTGGTAGGCTTTTCTGAATGTGAAAGAGCAGAATTCACAGTCAATTAATAAAAGGGGTTTTTGTCGGGACAAGGAGTTTATTTCGTGTTCTTGGGAAGCCTCGATCAGAACACTGCCGTGCTTAAAGATGAAGCAGGCACAGATATCTAAAGATGGCTGGTCACAGGTGCTGGACCTTTGGCCTAGTATCATACATTGAATGTTTTCATGACATCATTACAGATAGTCCTTGACTTACAACCACAGTGACCATTCAAAGGTACAACGGCACTGAAAAAAAGTGACTTATGACCATTTCCCACACTTACCATGTTTGCAGCATCTCCATGGTCATGACACCTGGCAACTGACTTGTATTTATGACGGTGGCAGTGTCCCGGGGTCATGTGATCCCCTTTTGTGACCTTCTGACAAGCAAAGTCAATGGGGAAGCCAGACTCACTTAACAACTGTGTTACTAACCTAGCAAGTGCAGCGATTCACTTAACAATGATGGGAAGAATGGTTGTAAAGTGGTGCAAAGCTCACTGAACAACTGTCTCGTTTGGCAATGGAAGCGCTGGGCTCAACTGATACTTGAGAACTACCTGCACTGACTTTTCGTTAGGGTGAGGAGGCATTTTGCTAATAAAACCTTTAATAAGTTGAAAAGCAAAGCGCTAAAAGAGAAATTCTCCCTTGGGTGATTGTTACTTAATCAGCTCACGTGTTAAGATAGGAGGTGGCCTTCTGCCTTGGAGAGGGACCAGGAGTGGATAGGCTGCCTGTGATTCCACCAGTAGATAATCATCATAATCCGCAAGATATTCAGGAATAAACTGGATGATGTAGAAACAGCTCATCCCAGGAGCAACAAGTCCACCTTCACCTGGAAACTTCCCTGGAAAGGAAGAACTTTTATTAGAAAACCAGCTGGATACCCCTACTTCACAATGAAACTACGTAATTGGGCAATGCCGGAGAAATCTAGTTCATTCAACCCGTTGGCTCAGTGGTGGTCGATGACTGAAACACATAAGAGGATATCGTTCCTGCCGCATGGAGTCTGGAAGCAGTTCCATAGGTAGAAGGTGTAGACATTTTGATGAGGTTTAGTACTGATGTTTAGTATTGTAAGGAGCCCCAGACCGCTTCTGAGTGAAGGAGAGGAATGTCTGCCACTTTGAACTGAGGTAATGGAATGTGAGGCAACTGGCAGTTGGAACAGAGTTCTTTTCAGGTGGGGAGGGAGAGTAGAACTCCTTATCATCAGAGCATGTTAATTACTGTATAAGAAATACTAATGATCTGATGGTCATTTCAAAAAATCCTTTCTGAGTGAGCACCTAGAAGCCAAGAGGAACATATGTGCCATATTTCAAGTTTGTAATATATATGCATGCTATTTATTATAGTTGCATTCTCTGGGGTCATGTGATTATGTTTAGTAAGCTTCCCAGCTGGTTCCAACAAGCAAAGTTAATGAGGGAAAACAGATTTGCTTAATAAACACATGAGGAAGTCAGCCATTAACGAGCAACTGGGAGAAGTGATTACACAGCCCCAAGAAAGAAGAAACCAGTCACATGACCAACCCCACTTATGAGGATCACAATTTATGCTCATAATGTGCAAGCTCCTTTATGGGTTCCCAACCATTTCTATACCCTGCATCCTAAGAATGCCTCCGATCTATTCTCGCACCCCTTTAAAAAATAAATAATTATGTCAGTGTATGAGAGTTCATGATCTGGAAGACATGGTAACAAGGTCAGCCAATGAATAGGCATAGAAACTACGTCAGCCAATGGGGACTGTTTGGAAGCTGAAACAATATTTGCTGTGTGAGCAACAAGGAGACAGCAAGGAGCCTGGGCGTGGCTTAGCTCAACTGTTCTGTACTAAAGCTCCGAGTCTGTGCTGAACTCTAAACTGGTCTGCTGCTCTGAACTGAAACTGAAACTGTTCTCTCCTCTGCCTGTATTTGCTTGTACTCTCTACCACATTGGAAGAAACAGCTTTTGGTATTGTATACTTACTTCATGTTTATATTATATATAAAGAGAAGTTATTGAATTCTGCTGAATCAGTTACCTGGTGTGCTTTCTGGATATGATTGCTGCAACAAACTCTGACAAATTATAATTATACATATATATTATAATTTTGAAACTTCTAAAACCAAGTTTTCGCACTCTCTGGAATGTTGTCTCGCACCCCAAGAGCCAAGGTGGCGCAGTGGTTAAATGCAGCACTGCAGGCTACTGCTAGATCAGCAGGTCAGCGGTTCAAATCTCACCGGCTCAGGGTTGACTCAGCCTTCCATCCTTCCGAGGTGGGTAAAATGAGGACCCAGATTGTTGGGGGCAATATGCTGACTCTCTGTAAACCGCTTAGAGAGGCCTGAAAGGCCTATGAAGCGGTATATAAGTCTACTGCTATTGCTATTACTGCTATTACCCCCAGGTGTGAGGTCATCCTAAGATTCCTTGAGCATTTTCCTAACCATTTTGGTCTAGTTGGTTAAGACACCAGACTAGAAAGTGGAAGAGTTATGAGTTCTAATCCAGCCTTAGGCATGAAAGCCTAATCAGTGATCTTAGGCCAGTCTCTCTCCTCTCCCTCTCTCCCCAACCCAATTCACAGGGTTATTCCCTTGGGAAAGTAAGAGGAAGATATGTTGGCTTGGCTATGTTCACTGCTTTGAGTTATTTGTAACAATAATACTACAAATAAATAAATAGAATATATCCATCAGATCTGACTCTGCTTAGCCATTTTTCAAGAATAGTCAGGTGCTGCCACCTGGTGTAGCATTCTTTTGAGGCCATTTCAATCCTTTGGAAGCAATCCATGGAAACCAATTTTTGCCAAAACCCATCTGATTAGAAACTGACATTATAGCATCTGGCAACAACTCACCCATCACCACTGAGAAGGAAGCTGTAGCTGGAGGAATAATTCTGATGCTTTGGGATGTGGAGGTCATGTTCTGTAACTCTACCGTCATCTACGAAGAGAGAAAGGTCAGAGCCGGTGCAGCTCCTCCAGTCAGTTTGTAATCTAACAACAATATTCAGCAACCAAAAAATGGTTGCTTTTTAAGAATTGGGGGATGAAGGGAAGGCAAAAGTAAGTGGGAATGGTTATGTCGAGGGCCTGCAAGCCAAACACAGCCCGTTTTTATCCTTAAAAGTCCCACAAATATTCTCCTGCTCAAAATGGTCAGAGCATTTTTTGCCACTGTTATTACTGCACAAATTTTTCATTGCCTTCAAATTTACAAAGCATTTAGAAGGGGCCCTTAATTGTGATATTAGAATTAGAATCAGAATAGAGCTGGAAGGGATCTTGGAGGTTTTCTAGTCCCGTGATGGCGAATCTGTGGCACGCAGAGCCATGTCAGTTGGCATGCATGTGCAATGATCACCTGTCCTTTGCGTGTGCCGGAAACTGGAAGAGCTGATCTTCTGGTTTCCGTTGTGCCCATGTGCGCCGGCCAGCTGATCATCGCATGGTCATATGCACCAGTAACCAAAACACCAGCTGGCTGTTCACACACTCCCTTTCTGGCACTCGATGCTGAAAAGGTTTGCCATCACTGACCTATACCATTTCAGACAAGTGGCAATCCAGTCCCTTCTCAAAAATATCCAGTGACGTATTTATCCTTGAAGGAGAGAAGAGTTCCTAGGTTTGATTTATAGGTAGTCCTTGACTTAAGGCCGTAACTGAGCCTGAGAATTGCAGTTATAAATTGTCATAGACATAAAGCGGTCGTGGTCACCATGTGACAAACCCGATTTTACAACTTTTCTTGTGCCTGTCTTTAAGCAAGAGCCACAGTCTGTCAAGTCTGCAGTCATATTCCTTTCTGGATCTTTGGCCTGCCACACTCTCTCTCATTTTACTATGCTTTTTCATTAGTGGGGAATTGGGGAGGAGGAATAGTAAGGAGTGGAATGTGTTGTCAAAATAAAAAACTCCTTTCTAGAAGCCCAAGGTCATCTTTTGTTCTCTACACCTCTGAGCCTGACCGGAACTGGATGGGTGGAACTGCCAGCGTGGCAGTGGAAGATTGGACCGTGTGATGGACTTGCGGGTGTTGGGGGCAAGATCATGAACTTTCAACTGGGTGGGAACCCCCGGGAAGCTTTCAGATTCGGGTTTCCCACAGATGTATCAACATGTCTCTCTTATTAAATTAGAACTTTGAGGAAAGCTCTGCCTTGGACTCGGATTTAATTCTGGATGATATTTGGAACGCTGACACAGTCATTGTTCATTATGGGGTGGCTTTTGCTGGAAACCAGAAATAAATGTCCAGTTCCAGTAAAAACACAGTCATACGACCACAGGATGCCGCAAAGGACCATAAATGCCATCAGATGACCAGAGGGTGGCTGTCTGTCTGAACTTTGGAATCTTAAGCACCTTTACAGGGTCCACCGAGACTTGAACTGATCGCTAAGTGACCAGTCATAAGTCGAGGACTCCCTGTATTAAATTTAAAAGTACCCCTTTATTAGGAAATGAAAAAAATGATGCAGCTGAAGAAAAGCAAAGAGGCCAGGTGGATGTCAGAAATTCTCCTGGCTCGCGCTTACCTCATAAACCTGGCCAACTTCATATTCCGTAAACACCACTGCAGGAGGGTTTGCTAGGAAGATTGGTACTGACTGGGAATCGCTGAAATGAAGAAGAAAAAAAGGCAGTCAAGAGAATTATCAGGATTGCTACACGTCAGACACTTGGCAAGTGGTTCATATTTATGACGGTTGCTGGGTCCCAGGGTATTATGATCCCCTTCTGCGAACTTCCTTGCAAGCAAAGTCAAAAGGGGAAGCCAGATTCACTCAACAAGCGAGTTTATTTATTTATTTACTTACTTACTTATTTACTTATTGCTGCTTACTTACAGGTGGGGATTCAAGGCAGATTACAAGGATATAAAAAGACCATATTAAAATAATAATAATAACTGTTAAATTATTAACAGCTGCAGTGATTCAACAGCTGTGGCAAGGTCGTAAAATGTGGCCAGGTTCACTTAAGAACTGTTTGCTTGCAAACAGAAATTTGGGGCTCAATTGTGATTGTAAAATGGGGACCACCTGTAAAGTGAACTTCGTTGTATTGAAATCTCTCACAGTGTTTCTCAAGCTTAACAACTTTTAAGGTGTGTGGGGCTTCAACCCTCAGGATTTCCCCAGCCAGGACATCGTGAAATTGCTGAGGTTCAGAAACACTGCACTCTCAAACATCTATTTCAGCCTTAGGTCCACTCGGTTTCTTCCCACCTCTGTGCATCATGCTGCTCCAAAGGTGGGCATGGCCTTTTGTCTTAGCCAAAATGAAAGAGATTATCTTTTGGTGAAGACATAACAGAACATAACAGAATAACAGAGTTGGAAGGGACCTTGGAGGTCTTCTAGTCCAACCCCCTGGCTAGGCAGGAAACCCTATACCACTTTAGACAAATGGTTGTCCAACATCTTCTGAAAAACTTCCAGTGTTGGGGCATTCACAACTTCTTAACTCTCAGGAAATTTCTTCTTAGTTCTAAGTTGCTTCTCTCCTTGATTAGTTTCCACCCACTGCTTCTTGTTCTATAGCCTTAGGTGATTTGGAGAATAGACTGAGCCCCCCCTCTTCTTTGGGGCAGCCCCTGAGATATTGGAACACTGCTATCACGTCTCCTCTGGTCCTTTTTTTCTCTCTGGACTGGCCAGTTCTTGCTTATCTAAACCACCTTGGGCCCTCCTGAAACAGAAGGCAGAGACCCCCAATATTTCAGTGGCATCCTGGCTGAAGTATATTGTGATTCTGACCTTTTGGGGGGGATCTTTTTTCGAATGAGCCCTGAAAAGCTAGGCGACGCCCCCACGTTCCGCATCTTGGATCGATTCATTTTCTCAAAGCAGAAGATGTGCCAACTGGCAATGCTCCCACAGTTGTGCTTCACAAGTTTATTATATCAGCTGGTCTTTGAAGGCAGGGTGTGCCCTACCTTGCTATCAAAAGCAACAACTTTTGTGTCAAATTTCCTCTTCCCTTTTTTTGCAATAGGCAGGCCGTATTCCCTGAGCAACGTAAAGATTTTTGCATTCATATATAAAATGTCTAGGAATGTTTGGGAGAGGGAGAAGCACATAAATGTTAAACATTACTGCTGCGGCTAGTGAAGGCCAGTTGGGTAAGTATTTTATAAAGAGCTACCTTTCCGTCACAAACTTTCTTCTTCCTCCTATCACCTGCTCCACCTTCTTTTGAGGCAGAATCAAAGACTTGCCTCCATGGAGTGAATTAGGTGGGAAAAAGCGAGGATTTTTCAGGAAATTGTGCTGCTCTTTCAGTTTCTGAAGATACAGGCGGTCTTTATGCCGGTCAGCTCTGGACATTTCATCCAACCAGAGGGGTTTGCCCAAGACTTTAGCTTTCTTCTATCAGAGATAAAACGAGAAGCATGCTATCGGATAGAATTTTACATAAGATTCACCCTGTATCACTAAAAACTGATCCCACAAGCTTTTAAGATTTTCAAAATCCTAGAACTAAAGGAGCCACTGAATTTGGCTTAGGGCAAGAATCTTATTTAAAACCTCTCATGAGAGAGCTTGTCCAGTCCCAATTTGGTCAACGTCTTTTCTGCATTTGAAACAGGCACTTATATTTCCTTTTAGTTATTCCCAAGACACTTAAGCAATATTTGTCAACGCAGAGGACAATATGGCCTCTGTTTTGTGGGGGAAAAATGTCCCTACAAATTCTACATCTAGCATTTAAAAAAAAAAAAAAAACAGGAAACAGGCTGTCTGATGAAAGTTATGATCCTGCATATAGTTGCTTGAGGTTGAGAACCAGGAATCCAGTGGATTGTAACGCGCTCTACATGGGGCAGCCCTTGAAGAACATTCGGAGATTTCAGCTTATCCAGAATGCAGCCGCGCAAGCTATTGTGGGTGCACCTCGGTACACCCACGTTACACCTATCCTCCGCGAGCTGCACTGGCTGCCTGTTGGGCTCCGGACGCGCTTCAAGGTGCTAGTCGTTACTTTTAAAGCCCTACATGGTATCGGACCTGGGTACTTGAGAGACCGCCTCCTTCCAATTACCTCCCTACGGCCAATTAGATCCCACAGATTAGGCCTCCTCCGAATGCCATCCGCTAGCCAATGTCGACTGTCGACGCCTCAGGGGAGGGCCTTCTCTGTGGCTGCTCCGGCCCTTTGGAATGATCTCCCCGTGGAGATCCGGACCCTCACCACCATTCAGGCTTTCTGCAAAGCTATCAAGACCTGGCTGTTCCGGCAGGCCTGGGGCTGATGAGTTCCCAGCCCCACTCGAATTGTTGTGACTGTTGCGTTGTTTTAATTTGTCTTTGTATTTGTTTTTGTCTTGTTTGTGGTTTGTATTCCCCCCCCCACTTCGTTTGTTAGCCTCCCTGAGTCCCTCGGGAATAGGGCGGCATACAAGTGTAATAAACATACAACATACAACATACAAATGTCGTTGAGACTGTCTGTGAACAAACATAAATCAATTCATATTGATTAGAGTAAAAACAAGTGGATTTTAATATCAGAAAAATTGGACTCCTCACACACAAAAAGGCTTGGTTTTTTTTGAACCAAGAAAAGCCATTCATTCCTGAAGGAAATGTAAAGATTTTACTATGCATCAGACTATAAATAGTTGTTCTATTTTAAGCACCCAACCGACAAGATAGGCAAAGATTTATAAACACAATGCTTTCATACAAATAGGAAATTTAGAAATAGGAAATTAGGCTGAGTAAGCTGCCATCTCACCTCCCATTCAATTTTATTCTAAATGCACATCTCGCAGGCATATATGTTGAATTTATCAATACCGTATTTTAGATTTCAAAACCGAATGACCCTGTCAGAACTGAAGATTTTTTTTTGGATGAGAAGCGAAACTTCTTTAAAAAAAAAAACAGAAAGTCCGCTTGGCTTCTTGAGAAAGCACCTTTGGGACATCAATAGGCATCTCAAATCTGAGAAAAATTAACCTGATCACATCATGACACAAGGCTGACCTGTGGGGACAGATCAGAAAACAATGTAAAAGTAGTAGCAAAATAAAACCAGACAGTACCTTATAGTGCAATGCCACAGATTCATCTGAAATATTAGCATCTGAAGACTCCAGAGTTAAACTGGACAAAGACACATCTGGAAGACTTGCCCATAGCTTTTTGATGCGTGAATTTTCCTTCAATTGGAGAGCTTCTGAATCAGGAGGAGCGTGGTGTTTACAATCAGTTTCTTTCAAATAGCCCGGTTCTGAGAAATCTGCATTTAAAGAAAAGTTAAGTTCAGAAACCTAGAAACATAACGGTCATCATTCATACAAATGTTTTTTAAAAAATAGCAATCTCGTTGTGGTCCACCAGCAGAGCTGGCAGCAGACTCAGAAAGTGAGGCGGTTGGAGAGGAACATGGGCCAATCCTGGAGGCTGGGGAAGGCTCGGATGAGGGCTCTGCATCGGAGACAGAGCGGGGGTCAAGGCCATCTGGCGGTTCTCAGCTGCCTTCAGAGCTAGACAGCAGTGAAGCAGAGAAACAGCTGGAGTCTGTTCCCAGTGTGCGCATGCGCAGAGCTACCAAAATAGCTCAGAAATCAACTTGGGAGTAAAGTCACAGATGGACGGTGAATGGCCCCTCCCATAGGAAATAAAAAAAGAGTGAAAGGGGAGTGGGCTTTTCCAGGAAACCATTCATTCATTTCAGGAGTGTGAAGATCTGTCCATGAATCTCAGAGACTCTGTGCCCAGTCTTTCCTTGGACAATACTATATTTATCTACATGGCAGATAAGGTCTGTGGTCATAAATTCACCTTTGAAAGGCTGTTTACCAGGCCTTTGCTGAATGTAAATGAGAGGAATTCACATTCAATTAATAAAAGGGGCTTTATCGGGACCAGTACTCTGCTACATGCTTTTGGGGGAAGCCTAGGTCAGAACATTCATATACTTTCAGATATGACTATATATGGTGTGCTGAAAAAAGTTACATTCATCTTTCTAGTTACCTTTAGGAGCGTGGCTTACAAGTGCGGGATCTGTGATGTAATCTTCAGGACAGATTAAATGGTGTTTTTTAAGAAGGGCGCCATCCACACACCATCTGAATGTAGATTTCACTAGGCAAATGCACATTTAAGAGAGATAAGTTTTTAAAAATAAACAGTTCCCATTATTTCTTCATACAGGGGAACAGAACATTTTGGAAGGGAAACTGAGGCCAGTACAGCTGATCTTTGACTTACAAGCACAATTGGGACCAGAATTTCTGTTCCTGAATAAGACAGATGTTACATAAAAATTGTGCCCTATTTTTCAATCTATTTTTTGCCATGAATCACTGTAGTTGTTAGATGAATCATGTGGTCGCTAAGCGAATCTGAGTTCTGCCATTGATTTTGTCACAAGCTAGCTGGGAAGGTCGCAAAGGATGATCACATGACCCAGGGATGCTGCAACAATTGTAAACAAATACTGGTTGCCAAGAGCCCAAATTTCGATCATCTGTCCCTGGGGATGCTGCAACAGTTGTCATGTTTTTTAGTATAGTTATAACTTTCAACAGTCGCTAAACAAACAGTTGTAAGTCAAGGAGTACTCATAATCAATTGGCACCCACACCCACTAAAAAAAAAGAAAGAATAGCTTTGGAGGCAGTTATTTTTCACAGGAATTATCCTGGGCTGAAAAATGGAAGCATAGAAATAAAAACTTTCCTTTTGTCTCTTCATTGTAATTTTAATTTTCCTAATTTTTCAGTAAACCAACTGAATAGGATTTGTGTGCAATTGAAATGTTGATTTACAGACGGCTGGGTTGACAAAATCAGAAATAAAGAGGTGATAAGCCACCTGGGTAAGCCAAGGGAAATCAAGGCAAATGAGGTCCAGGCAGAAGAAGAACATCATGGCTTCAAAATCTAAATGTTTGATTTGGACAAAATTCAGCAGCACTTTTTCGTGCAGCTGTTGATAAAAATAGGCTCGCTAACATGATTGCCAAAATTCAATGACGGATTCGGCACAAGAAGAAATGCCTTGCCATCAATCCTTCCCATACCGACAAAGTCAAATCAAATCCTTACCAATTTCTAGCAAACCAAAGGACATTTTTCTTTGGTATAAGTTATATTAGAATAGAAATAATCCTCAACTTACAACCGTTTGTTTAGTGACTATTTAAAGTTACAGCAGCACTAAAAAAAAGTGATCATTTTTCACACTTACAATCTTTGCAGCATTCCTTGCAGTTACACGATCAAAATTCTGATGCTTGGCAACTGGCATGTATTTATGACGGCTACAGTGTCCCTGGAGTCATGATCCCATTTTGTGACCTTCTGAGAAGCGAAGTCAATTGGGAAGTCAGATTCACTTAGCAACCATGTGACTAATTTAACAACTGCAGCGATTCAACTCTGGCAAGAAAGGTTGCAAAATGGGGTAAAACCCACTTAACAACTGTCTCGCTTAGCCACAGAAATGTTGTTGGGCTCAATTGTGATCAAAGGTCGAGGAGGACCTGTAAAAGGGAACATCGGAAATGCTTGTTCCTTCACCTGATGGCATTGCAGCTCGGCGGTAGGCTTCCGGAACTTCTAGCTGAAACACGCTCAAGAGCCTTTCCTCTTCTGCGGTGGCCCGGGCCCTTGCTTGGATGATGTGCTTTTCCAACATTTCTGCCTCCCTTTGTCGGTGATTATACTCTTCACGGAGCTATGATTGCCATGGTTAACATTTAAATATAGATTCAATTTATTTGACATCAAAATACAAATCTTTTGCATCCCTGCCCCTTCCCCCTCTCATGTGCTCCTCTTTCCCGCCCTTTCTACGATCCTGGCACTTTGCCCCAAATCTATCAGGCGCTTCCCCATTGGTCCATTGGAGGGTGATCGTCATGGCTGGCTTTCCAGAGGAAGCTGCGAAGGAACTGATGCAGTGGTGGGTTCCTACTGGTTCGGACCGGTTCAGCTGAACTGGTAATAGCTTGGTGGCCTGGGTTGCTGGACCCGGCAGCGACCCAGGGTTGCCGCACCCCCGAACTGGTTATCCTGTTTCCTGCTTCTGTGCATGCGAAGAGCAATTTTAGTTGTACTGCGCATGCACACACAGCACACAGTACGCATCAAACACGTGCATGGCGCACCCCTGCGCAAATCGGCAGTAGTCTGTGTTGAAACCCACCACTGAACTGACATCACAAACAACTCTAGGACTCGCTCTCCTTAATAGCCCAGGCGCTCCCTTCCCCCTCCCATGACATCACAAACAATTATCGCTCTAGGAAGCTCCACTTGCTCTCCTGAACAGCCCAGGCATTCCAGAGTTATGCTGGAAGATAGATAGATAGATAGATAGATAGATAGATAGATAGATAGATAGATAGATAGATAGATAGATAGATAGATAGATAGATAGATAGATAGATAGATAGATAGATAGATAGATGATAGATAGACAGACAGACAGACAGACACAAACACACACACACACACACACACACACACACACCAGAGGTGTCCCCCACCCCATTATTTGTTTCCAGAGAGTAAGTCATCCGTGTACCAAGATTGGTTGAAATTGCTCAAGGCACTCCAGAGTTATGCTGGGACATACATACACACTTACATATATGTACATATATATATTAATTGCTATCCATTTTGAATACATAGCGGAAAGAGAAAACTTAAGAATTCACCAGATTGATACTACATAGAACAAAACTGTGATCAGGGTTGTCAAACTGGCAGCCCGCAGGGTGTGCCATGCACAGGCCACACCACCCCAGCTCCTCGAAGGGTAAAAATGTCACAAAACATCACGTGACAGCAACATGACGCCACAGGTTTGACACCCATAATCTACATGTTCCGCTTCAGATACCACAAAGTCTTCTCCCAGAAGTTAACCAGGAAAACGAATTGTGAAGAGGATGATCTGATTCTGATTTATTCCATTCCATTTATTTTAATTTTGTAACATGATTAATAAACATATGTTTATGTTATGCTTTTGTGTGTTTATCTCTCTTTGGATATATTGGCAGATAGGACAGCACTCCAGAGGGTTAACGTCATTGCCCAGAGGATGACTGGTTGCCCTCTCCACTCTTTGGAAGAGCTTTATAGCTCCCGCTGCCTTAAGAAAATACAAAACATCCTTAAAGATCCCTCTCATCCTGGGCAACCTTTTTTTGAACTATTACCATCTGGCAAATGATACAGGATAATAAAAACAAGAGGCTGAAAAACAGCTTCTATCCCAGGGAAGTAACTATATTGAACTCTACGGTATAGTGCAATACTAATGCAATATCGGGCTTTCAATTCAATCACATAGAATGTGAAGGAAGATGGTATTAAGTTTCATTGTATGAGGTGCAATGACGATAAACTAAACTAAAATATGTCTGTCAATCTGCTTGTCCATCTACCTCCTACTGTCCCAAAATGATTCAGTTCTGAATGGTGATTAAGCAGAACATTCTGCGGTTCACCGACAAAACCGCGCTCGACTAAACCGCACCCGACTAAACCGCGTCGCTGACGTCATCAACAGGGCGACAACAGCGCGGAGAAAGAAGCACGCTGTAAACCCTAAACCTAAAATTAACCCCTAACCCTAAAC